>NC_053392.1:599430251-599642185 GCF_905171765.1 Bufo bufo
GATCAATGACTGTGGTGATCACCCCATATAGACTCCCTGATCACCCCCCTGTCATTGATTACCCCCCTGTCATTGATTACCCCCCTGTAAAGCTCCATTCAGACGTCCGCATGATTTTTACGGATCCACTGATAGATGGATCGGATCCGCAAAACGCATCCGGACGTCTGAATGAAGCCTTACAGGGGCGTGATCAATGACTGTGGTGATCACCCCATATAGACTCCCTGATCACCCCCCTGTCATTGATCACCCCCTGTCATTGATCACCTCCCCTGTCATTGATCACCCCCCCTGTCATTGATCACCCCCCCTGTCCTTGATCACCCCCCTGTAAGGCTCCATTCAGACATTTTTTGGCCCAAGTTAGCGGAATTATTATTTTTTTTTCTTACAAAGTCTCATATTCCACTAACTTGTGTCAAAAAATAAAATCTCACATGAACTCACCATACCCCTCACGGAAACCAAATGCGTAAAAATTTTTGACATTTATATTCCAGACTTCTTCTCACGCTTTAGGGCCCCTAGAATGCCAGGGCAGTATAAATACCCCACATGTGACCCCATTTCGGAAAGAAGACACCCCAGGTATTCCGTGAGGGGCATATTTGAGTCCATGAAAGATTGAAATTTTTGTCCCAAGTTAGCGGAACGGGAGACTTTGTGAGAAAAAAATAAAAAATATCAATTTCCGCTAACTTGTGCCAAAAAAAAAAAATCTATGAACTTTGCCATGCCCCTCATTGAATACCTTGGGGTGTCTTCTTTCCAAAATGGGGTCACATGTGGGGTATTTATACTGCCCTGGCATTCTAGGGCCCCAAAGCGTGAGAAGAAGTCTGGTATCCAAATATCTAAAAATGCCCTCCTAAAAGGAATTTGGGCACCTTTGCGCATCTAGGCTGCAAAAAAGTGTCACACATCTGGTATCGCCGTACTCAGGAGAAGTTGGGGAATGTGTTTTTGGGGTGTCATTTTACATATACCCCATGCTGGGTGAGATAAATATCTTGGTCAAATGCCAACTTTGTTATAAAAAAATGGGAAAAGTTGTCTTTGCCAAGATATTTATCTCACCCAGCATGGGTATATGTAAAATGACACCCCAAAACACATTGCCCAACTTCTCCTGAATACGGCGATACCACATGTGTGACACTTTTTTGCAGCCTAGGTGGGCAAAGGGGCCCATATTCCAAAGAGCACCTTTAGGATTTCACAGGTCATTTACCTACTTACCACACATTAGGGCCCTGGAAAATGCCAGGGCAGTATAACTACCCCACAAGGTGACCCCATTTTGGAAAGAAGACACCCCAAGGTATTCCGTGAGGGGCATGGCGAGTTCCTAGAATTTTTTATTTTTTGTCACAAGTTAGTGGAAAAATGCTGATTTTTTTTTTTTGATTTTTTTTTTCATACAAAGTCTCATATTCCACTAACTTGTGACAAAAAAATAAAAACTTCCATGAACTCACTATGCCCATCAGCGAATACCTTGGGGTTCTCTTCTTTCCAAATGGGGTCACTTGTGGGGTAGTTATACTGCCCTGGCATTCTAGGGGCCCAAATGTGTGGTAAGGAGTTTGAATCAAATTCTGTAAAAAATGACCTGTGAAATCCGAAAGGTGCTCTTTGGAATATGGGCCCCTTTGCCCACCTAGGCTGCAAAAAGTGTCACACATCTGGTATTGCCGTACTCAGGAGAAGGTGGGGAATGTGTTTTGGGGTGTCATTTTACATATACCCATGCTGGGTGAGAGAAATATCTTGGCAAAAGACAACTTTTCCCATTTTTTTTATACAAAGTTGGCATTTGACCAAGATATTTATCTCACCCAGCATGGGTATATGTAAAAAGACACCCCAAAACACATTCCCCACCTTCTCCTGAGTACGGAGATACCACATGTGTGACACTTTTTTGCAGCCTAGGTGGGGAAAGGGCCCACATTCCAAAGAGCACCTTTCGGATTTCACCGGCCATTTTTTACAGATTTTGATTTCAAACTACTTACCACACATTAGGGCCCCTAGATTCCCAGGGCAGTATAACTACCCCACAAGTGACCCCATTTTGGAAAGAAGACACCCCAAGGTATTCGCTGATGGGCATAGTGAGTTCATGGAAGTTTTTATTTTTTGTCACAAGTTAGTGGAATATGAGACTTTGTAAGAAAAAAAAAAAATCATCATTTTCCGCTAACTTGTGACAAAAAATAAAAAAGTTAGTTATACTGCCCTGGCATTCTAGGGGCCCTAATGTGTGGTAAGTAGGTAAATGACCTGTGAAATCCAAAAGGTGCTCTTTGGAATGGTGGGCCCCTTTGCCCACCTAGGCTGCAAAAAAGTGTCACACATGTGGTATCGCCGTATTCAGGAGAAGTTGGGCAATGTGTTTTGGGGTGTCTTTTTACATATACACATGCTGGGTGAGAGAAATATCTCGGCAAAAGACTAACTTTTCCCATTTTTTTATACAAAGTTGGCATTTGACCAAGATATTTATCTCACCCAGCATGGGTATATGTAAAATGACACCCCAAAACACATTGCCCAACTTCTCCTGAGTACGGCGATACCAGATGTGTGACACTTTTTTGCAGCCTAGATGCGCAAAGGGGCCCACATTCCTTTTATGAGGGCATTTTTAGACATTTGGATCCCAGACTTCTTCTCACGCTTTAGGGCCCCTAAAAAGCCAGGGCAGTATAAATACCCCACATGTGACCCCATTTTGGAAAGAAGACACCCCAAGGTATTCAATGAGGGGCATGGCGAGTTCATAGAATTTTTTTTTTTGGCACAAGTTAGCGGAAATTGATTTTTATTTATTTTTTCTCGCAAAGTCTCCCTTTCCGCTAACTTGGGACAAAAATTTCAATCTTTCATGGACTCAATATGCCCCTCAGCGAATACCTTGGGGTGTCTTCTTTCCGAAATGGGGTCACATGTGGGGTATTTATACTGCCCTGGCATTCTAGGGGCCCTAAAGCGTGAGAAGAAGTCTGGAATATAAATGTCAAAAAAAATTTTACGCATTTGGATTCCGTGAGGGGTATGGTGAGTTCATGTGAGATTTTATTTTTTGACACAAGTTAGTGGAATATTAGACTTTGGTAATTTCCGCTAACTTGGGCAAAAAAAAATGTCTGAATGGAGCCTTACAGGGGGGTGATCAATGACAGGGGGGTGATCAATGACAGGGGGGTGATCAGGGAGTCTATATGGGGTGATCACCCCCCTGTCATTGATCACCCCCCTATAAGGCTCCATTCAGATGTCCGTATGGGTTTTGCGGATCCGATCCATGTATCCGTGGATCCGTAAAAAACATACGGACATCTGAATGCAGCCTTACAGGGGGGTGATCAATGACAGGGGGGTGATCAGGGAGTCTATATGGGGTGATCACCCCCCTGTCATTGATCACCCCCCTGTAAGGCTCCATTCAGATGTCCGTATGCGTTTTGCGGATCCGATCCATGTATCCGTGGATCCGTAAAAAACATACGGACATCTGAATGCAGCCTTACAGGGGGGTGATCAATGACAGGGGTGATCAGGGAGTCTATATGGGGTGATCACCCCCCTGTCATTGATCACCCCCCTATAAGGCTCCATTCAGATGTCCGTATGTGTTTTGCGGATCCGATCCATGTATCCGTGGAGCCGTAAAAAACATACGGACATCTGAATGCAGCCTTACAGGGGGGTGATCAATGACAGGGGGGTGATCAGGGAGTCTATATGGGGTGATCACCCCCCTGTCATTGATCACCTTCCTATAAGGCTCCATTCAGACGTCCGTATGTGTTTTGCGGATCCGATCCATGTTCAGTGGATCCGTAAAAATCATACGGACGTCTGAATGGAGCCTTACAAGGGGGTGATCAATGACAGGGCGGTGATCAATGACAGGGGGTGATCAGGGAGTCTATATGGGGTAATCACCCCCCTGTCATTGATCACCCCCCTATAAGGCTCCATTCAGACGCCTGTATGTGTTTTGCGGATCCGATCCATGTATCAGTGGATCCGTAAAAATCATGCGGACATCTGAATGCAGCCTTACAGGGGGGTGATCAATGACAGGGGGGTGATCACCCCCCTGTCATTGATCACCCCCCTGTCATTGATCACCCCCTTGTAAGGCTCCATTCAGACGTCCGTATGATTTTTACGGATCCACTGATACATGGATCGGATCCGCAAAACACATACGGACGTCTGAATGGAGCCTTACAGGGGGGTGATCAATGACAGGGCGGTGATCAATGACAGGGGGGTAATCACCCCCCTGTCATTGATCACCCCCCTATAAGGCTCCATTCAGACGTCCGTATGTGTTTTGCGGATCCGATCCATGTATCAGTGGATCCGTAAAAATCATACGGACGTCTGAATGGAGCCTTACAAGGGGGTTATCAATGACAGGGGGGTGATCAGGGAGTCTATATGGGGTGATCACCCCCTTGTAAGGCTCCATTCAGACGCCTGTATGTGTTTTGCGGATCCGATCCATGTATCAGTGGATCCGTAAAAAACATACGGACATCTGAATGCAGCCTTACAGGGGGGTGATCAATGACAGGGGGGGGTGATCAGGGAGTCTATATGGGGTGATCACCCCCGTCATTGATCACCCCCCTGTAAGGCTCCATTCAGACCGTCCGTATGAGTTTTGCGAATCCGATCCATGTATCAGTGGATCCGTAAAAATCATACGGACGTCTGAATCGAGCCTTACAGGGGGGTGATCAATGACAGGGGGGTGATCAATGACAGGGGGGTGATCAGGGAGTCTATATGGGGTGATCAGGGGTGATCAAGGGTGAATAAGGGGTTAATAAGTGACAAGGGGGGGGGTGTAGTGTAGTGTAGTGGTGCTTGATTACTGAGCTACCTGTGTCCTCTGGTGGTCGATCCAAACAAAAGGGACCACCAGAGGACCAGGTAGCAGGTATATTAGACGCTGTTATCAAAACAGCGTCTAATATACCTGTTAGGGGTTAAAAAAATCACATCTCCAGCCTGCCAGCGAACGATCGCCGCTGGCAGGCTGGAGATCCACTCGCTTACCTTCCGTTTCTGTGAGCGCGCGCGCCTGTGTGCGCGCGTTCACAGGAAATCTCGGCTCACGCGAGATGACGCGTATCTGCGTCGCTGAGCGCAGGGCTGCCACCTCCGGAACGCGAATCTGCGTTAGGCCGTCCGGAGGTGGTTAAGGTGAAATAAGGCTGTGTCCTTAAGGGGTTAAACACTCCTCCAACCTTCTAGCCATATTTCTCCCCAACACAGCTGCCCCTTCCCCATTGAGGTGCAGCCCGTCCCTACGATAGAGCCTGTAGCTGATAGAGAAGTCAGCCCAGTTCTCCAGGAACCCACACCCCTCCTTCCTACACCAGTTCTTGAGCCACTTGTTAATCTCCCTAATCTCCCGCTGCCTTTCTTGTGTGGCTCGTGGTACAGGCAGTATTTCGGAAAATACTACCTTTGAGGTCCTTGCCCTAAGCTTTTGACCTAAATCCCTGAAATCATTTTTAAGGACTCTCCACCTACCTCTAACTTTGTCATTGGTTCCGATATGGACCATGACCACTGGATCTTCTCCAGTCCCTCCCAGTAATCTGTCAACTTGATCCGCGATGTGTCGAACTCTAGCGCCAGGAAGACAGCACACTGTTCGGCAATCACAGTCTTTGTGACAGATTTCCCTATCTGTTCCCCTAATAATGGAGTCTCCCACTACCAGCACCTGTCTGGCCTGCCCTGCTCTCCTGCTTACTGGAGCTGACATTCCCCTGACTGACAGGGGAAGTGTCCGGCTGCAGCAGTGCCGTCCCTGGACTGACACCCCCCTCATCTGCCAAATGTGCTTGTTGGGGTGTGTCAGATCAGGGCTAGCCTCCCTGGCACTCTTCCCTCTACCCCGCTTTCTAACTGTTACCCAGCTAGCTACCTCACTTTCCTCAGCCTCCTCTCTGTCCCCCTCCCCCTCATCTACCCCAAAAAGTGCTTGCTCGGTAAGAAGCAAACTCTTTTGCAAATTGTCAATGCCTCTCAGTGTTGCAATTTGCCCGTTTAGAGACTCGATTTGCGATTCCAAGCGGGTAATTTGCTGACATCTTGAACAAAGATATACACCCTCGAACGGCTGTTCCAGGACTGCATACATCATGCAAGATGTGTACTGGACTGCGTTGTCAATTGTGCAACACATACTAAATGGGGATTACAACACAAAAGCAAAAAATACAATATAATGTAGTAATAAGAAACTGGCTAATTGCAGTCCCCCACTGAAGTCCCTGAATCTAAAGTCATTTAATCTTAAGTCACACACTTACACAATCACACACTTAACCACGCGTCACGGTCAAACTCACGTTATACAGGATGGGCCATTTATATGGATCCACCTTAATAAAATGGGAATGGTTGGTGATATTAACTTCCTGTTTGTGGCACATTAGTATATGTGAGGGGGGAAACTTTTCAAGATGGGTGGTGACCATGGTGGCCATTTTGAAGTCGGACATTTTGAATCCAACTTTTGTTTTTTCAATAGGAAGAGGGTCATGTGACACATCAAACTTAGTGGGAATTTCACAAGAAAAACAATGGTGTGCTTGGTTTTAACGTAACTTTATTCTTTCATGAGTTATTTACAAGTTTCTGACCACTTATAAAATGTGTTCAATGTGCTGCCCATTGTGTTGGATTGTCAATGCAACCCTCTTCTCCCACTCTTCACACACTGATAGCAACACCGCAGGAGAAATGCTAGCACAGGCTTCCAGTATCCATAGTTTCAGGTGCTGCACATCTCGTATCTTCACAGCATAAGGAGAAGATTTTGTTCAGTGATGAGGCAAACTTTTATGTGAATGGTGAAGTTAACAAACAAAACCACCGCTATTGGTCTGACACTAACCCACATTGGATAGATCCCTCCAAGACTGGTATTGTGTGGTATATGGGGTACAAAGATAGTGGGGCCATTCTTCATCAATGGAAACCTCAAGGCCACTGGATAAGCGAAATTGCTACATGATGATGTGTTTCCCTCTTTATGCACTGAAGCTGGCACGTTCCCTGAGTTTTTCCAGCAAGATGGTGCACCACCACATTATGGGTGTCAGGTCCGAGTATTCCTAGATAAACAGTTTCCTGGAAAGTGGATTGGTCATCGTGGGCCAGTTGAATGGCCCCCACGGTCTCCCGATCTGACCCCCTTAGACTTTTATCTTTGGGGTCATCTGAAGGCAATTGTCTATGCAGTGAAGACACGAGATGTGCAGCACCTGAAACTATGGATACTGGAAGCCTGTGCTAGCATTTCTCCTGCGGTGTTGCTATCAGTGTGTGAAGAGTGGGAGAAGAGGGTTGCATTGACAATCCAACACAATGGGCAGCACATTGAACACATTTTATAAGTGGTCAGAAACTTGTAAATAACTCATGAAAGAATAAAGTTACGTTAAAACCAAGCACACCATTGTTTTTCTTGTGAAATTCCCACTAAGTTTGATGTGTCACATGACCCTCTTCCTATTGAAAAAACTAAAGTTGGATTCAAAATGGCCGACTTCAAAATGGCCGCCATGGTCACCACTCATCTTGAAAAGTTTCCCCCCTCACATATACTAATGTGCCACAAACAGGAAGTTAATATCACGAACCATTCCCATTTTATTAAGGTGTATCAATATAAATGGCCCACCCTGTATATCTGCTTATATAAATATAAATGAAGCTCACTACACCAGCCTGGTTTGTTTTCCCTCTGGATTATTACGGCGTTCCCTATGAGATAAAACTGACCTGTTCTTTTGGGAAGGTGAGATGACAAAAAGTGATTTTGATGTTTTTATTTCCCCATCATGCCATTTGCCAAATGGGATATTTTTATATTTTAATAGTAGGGTGTTTTTGAATGCAGTGATAGCTATGATGTTTATTTTTTTTAATTATGTATTTTAATTTTGGGAAAATAGTGTGATTTAATTTGTATATATATACACATATATTTTTATAGTTCCCCTAATAGTCTTCAAATCAAAGGTAGGGTCTTCATAGGAAGACAGCTGTTGCAGCCTTGAATCATTCAGGAGCACCAAGGGTCAATAGGGGGAGCCGATGCATGGTCACATTTCCCCAAGGCACATGAGGGGGTTAAATGTGTGCAATCAACGTTATCGTCAATCACATACATTAGCCCCAGGTGCCATTTTTCACTTTAAGGACCAGGCCATTTTTAGCAAATCTGACATGTGTCACTTTATGTGGTAATAACTTTAAAACGCTTTTACTTATCCAGGCCATTCTGAGATTGTTTTCTCGTCAAGTATTGTACTTCAAGACACTGGTAAAATGGAGTAAAAAAAAAAACATTTTTATTTATAACAAATTTGCCCCAAAAATCTGGAAAAATTAGCAAATTTGCAAATTTCAATTTCCCTAAATACCTTCAAAAATAGTTATTACTTTACATTCCCTATATGTCTACTTTGTGTTTGAATCATTTTGAAAATGACATTTTACTTTTTGGGGACGTTAGAAGGCTTAGAAGTAACTCTTAAAATATTTAAGAACATTTCCAAACCCCAATTTTTTCAGGACCAGTTCAGTTATGAAGTCACTTTCTAGAACTTACATATTAGAAACTAGGGATCGACCGATATTGATTTTTTAGGGCCGATACCGATAATTTGTGAACTTTCAGGCCGATAATTTATACTGATATTCTGGGTATTTTTATTTTTGAGAAAAAAAAAATTTCCTACACAAATCTGCTGAAAATTAATATGTTTATTGTTAACGTGTATTTATTATTTTTTTTGTAAATCTTTTTCATTTATACTTAATATTTTTGTGTGTTTTTTTTTTACTAACTTTTAGCCCCCTTAGGGACTAGAACCCTTGTCCTATTCACCCTGATAGATCTCTATCAGGGTGAATAGGATCTCACACTGTCCCTGCTGCTCTGTGCACACAGCAGCATGGAGCTGAACATGGTAGCCAGGGCTTCAATAGCGTCCTGGCTGCCATGGTAACCGATCGGAGGCCCAGGATTACACAGCTTGGGCTCCGATCGGAGGAGCAGGGGAGAGGGGATCCTGTGGCCACTGCCACCAATGATTAATACTGGGTGGGGGGGGCGCACTGCGTCACCAATGTTTTTACTATAGGGATTGGGATGGGGGGCGCACTGCGCCACCAATGATCAATACTGGGGGGGCGCAC
This sequence comes from Bufo bufo, assembly GCF_905171765.1. Classification (NCBI taxonomy): domain Eukaryota; kingdom Metazoa; phylum Chordata; class Amphibia; order Anura; family Bufonidae; genus Bufo; species Bufo bufo. The sequence continues at coordinate 599,439,504 of NC_053392.1, forward strand.
TGCGCCACCAATGAAGATAAGTCTCTCATTAATTCATATACAGGAGGCGAGAGCTGGCTGCAGAATCACATAGCCGGCTCCCGACCTCTATGAGCGGTAGCTGCGATCCGCGGCACCTAAGGGGTTAACTACCGCGGACCGCAGCTACCGCTCATAGAGGTCGGGAGCCGGCTATGTGATTCTGCAGCCAGCTCCTGCCTCCTGTATATGAATTAATGAGAGACTTATCTTCATTGGTGGCGCAGCGGCCACAGCCCCGCCCCTCCTCTTGTCCTCTCTCCTCTAATTGGCGGCAGCAGCACAGGGGGAGGAGACACTGCTTCCTTCTCCCCTGTGCTGCGGAGGGAACACAGAGAGCGCTGAGAGCAGCGCGTTCTGTGTTCCCAATATGTTATCGGAATATCGGCAAAATCCTCAATATCGGCCGATAATATTGGTAAAACCGATAATCGGTCGATCCCTATTAGAAACCACCCATAAATCACCCCATTTTAGAAACTACACCCCTCAAGCGATTCAAAACTGATTTTACAAACTTTGTTAACCCTTTAGGTGCCCCACGAGAATTAAATGAAAATAGGAATGAACTTTCAAAATTTCACTTTTGTTAACAGATTTTACATTTTAATCTATTTTTTCTTCAACACGTTAAGGGTTAACTGCCAAACAAAACTCAAAATCTATTACCCTGAATTTGGAGTTTACAGAAACACCCCAGAGTGGAAGGAGCACCATATGGCTCTTAGCAGATTTAGCTGGAATGGTAATTCGGAGCTTGGTCGCATATGAAGACACCCTGAGATGGGCCACTGAATGGAAACCCCCAAAAGTGACCCCATTCTGGAAACTACAGCCCTCAAGGAATATTTCAAAGTGTGTAGTGATAACTTTGTCCTCAAAGGTAAATCATGGAATTGGCTGTGAAAATGAAAAATTAAAAAATTTTCCCCAAAAAAGTTGCTTTACACCCACATTTTTTACTTTCACAAGGGGTAACAGGAAAAAATGTACCCCACATTTTGTTACCCATTTCCCCCCGAATACGCCAACACCCCATATGTGCTAAAAAAATGATGTATGGATGCATGTCAGAGTCCAAAAGGGAAGTAGCACCATAGGGCTTTTTGAGGACAGATTTAGCAGGATTTGCTTATGTGAGCTACAGTAAGTCACATATGAAGACACCCTGAGGTACACCTAGAGTGGAAACCCCCAAAAAGTGACCCCATTCTGGAAACTACACCCCTCAAGGAATATTTCAAGATGTGTAGAGATAACTTTGTCCTCAAAGGTAAATCATGGAATTGGCTGTGAAAATGTTGCTTTACACCCACATTTTTCACTTTCACAAGGGGTAACAGGACAAAATGCACCCCACATTTTGTTCCCCATTTCCCCCCGAATACGCCAACACCCCATATGTGCTAAAAAAATTATGGATGGCCGCACGGCAGGCTTCAGAGTGGAAGGAGCACCATATGGCGGTTAAGAGAGAGGATTTAGCTGGAATGGTAATGTCACTGCCAGCTCTGTGAGAAGGTCTGGCAGACGTTATTCTCTACCTGTTGTATGATGTTTTTTGTTTTGGTTTCACTTTCTATCTCCTTTCCTTCTCACAGCTGTCACCTATTTGCACTGATTGTCTCCCTTTATATTCCCTCCCATACTGCCTCACTTTGCGGTTTTTACTTCTTCCTGGATTGTCTTCACTGCTGGAGGCTGCTTCTCCTGATTCCTCAGATAAGTCTGTTTCCTTTATTTGTGTTTTCTTGCTGGCTTGATTGTAGGTGACCCTGACTCCGTCCGTAGTAAGTGCAGGGAGCCGGTGGTCGTGTCCCCTCACTATTGTAGGGTTTTCAGGCGTCACATAGTATAAGGTACGAGGGAATGCAATCTTCTACCATAAAGATCTTTGCATGGGCATAGCAGTCAGGGAGAGCTCTAGGGGTTTTATAGGGCTCACCCATATGCTCCTTAGTTTGGGATCAAGCCAGTCGTATGTTTATTTATAAGTTCCAGCTTTCTGCAACACCATCCGTGACAGGTAATTATGAGCTATGTCGCATATGAAGACATCCAGAGGTGGCCCTAGAGTGGAAACCCCCTAAAGTGACCCCATTCTGGAAACTACACCCCCGTAGGAACATTTTAAGTGGTGGAAAGGGTACTTTTTACCAAACAGGTGTCTCACAGAAGGCCGAAATACTAGAGAGGATTTCAAAGCACACATTTGTAAAAATGAAAATTACTAGCAATTTTTCACTTTCACAAGGGGTTAAAGGAGAAAATGCACCCCAGTATATGTTCCCCATTTTGCGAAAACCTCATATGTGCTTGTAGCCTGTTGTATTGGCGCACAGCAGGCCTCTACAGGCAAGGTGCAAAATGTGGTTTTTGCAGGCCTGAATTGGCAGACATGGATTTTAGCTGCCATTTAAACCGCTTCCGGTTCATGGTCTGACTGTAAATTGGAGTCTGGTAGAAAATGTTAAAACTCCAATATTGCCTAACGTTTGGCTTCTTTACTATGCCCATATGCAGCACAAGTCCCCAGAATTTCTTCATCTCTGCTGCGTCTACTGGGGTCCAACGTATGGCAAACTAGGGTTCTGAGCAATGAATTGTTGGGCGTATAAGTTGGTTTGGGCCACCATTAGATTTACAAAATCTTCAGAGAAGATTTTGAAAAAATCTAGCTCAGTGAAGTCCGCACAATCTATCAGAATTCCTGAGTTGCCCACAAACTCAGGAATTTGGGGCTGATAATCGTCAGGGGGTGGGGTTCATGTGGGCTCACTCTGGGGGGCTGCATCAGCTGCTACCCTCGGGCACCTTCTAAAGGGTCTCTCATCAGCGGATGATGATGAGGGGGTAGAGGAAAGTGGCACCCTCTTCTCGCTCACTGGCAGATTCTGTATCGGAGGCAAGCATGGCGAATGCCTCTTCAGCTGAGTATAGTCGTTGGGATGAATGGGACATTTTTAATTTATTGGTGTGTGACGTGTAAACCTTTATTTAGTGTGTGGGGGGGGGGGTGTATGTAGTGTTTTCACACGTGAAGGGGCTTGGAATAAATTTGAAATAAAATTTAGAAGTTGTAAAAAAAAAAATATATATTTTCTGCAAAAAAATAAAAAATAACTTGCAGTGCAAACTGAGGAGACGCAATCAGTAATGGACACTACTGGTCGGTGCTCAGTGGTTGCAAAATGCACGTATGCAGATGGTGCGTTCGTGCAAAAATCTAAACTGACACTAACTGAAATTGAGATAGAGATATACAGTCAGGTCCATAAATATTGGGACATCAACACAATTCTAACATTTTCGGCTCTATACACCACCACAATGGATTTGAAATGTAACAAACAAGATGTGCTTTACCTGCAGACTGTCAGCTTTAATTTGAGGGTATTTACATCCAAATCAGGTGAACGGTGTAGGAATTACAACAGTTTGCGTATGCGCCTCCCACTTGTTAAGGGACCAAAAGTAATGGGACAGAATAATCATAAATCAAACTTTCACTTTTTAATACTTGGTTGCAAATCCTTTGCAGTCAATTACAGCCTGAAGTCTGGAACGCATAGACATCACCAGATGCTGGGTTTCATCCCTGGTGATGCTCTGCCAGGCCTCTACTGAAACTGTCTTCAGTTCCTGCTTGTTCTTGGGGCATTTTCCCTTCAGTTTTGTCTTCAGCAAGTGAAATGCATGCTCAATCGGATTCAGGTCCGGTGATGGACTTGGCCATTGCATAACATCCCACTTCTTTCCCTTAAAAAACTCTTTGGTTGCTTTTGCAGTATGCTTTGGGTCATTGTCCATCTGCACTGTGAAGCGCCGTCCAATGAGTTCTGAAGCATTTGGCTGAATATGAGCAGATAATATTGCCCGAAACACTTCAGAATTCATCCTGCTGCTTTTGTCAGCAGTCACATTATCAATAAATACAAGAGAACCAGTTCCATTGGCAGCCATACATGCCCACGCCATGACACTACCACCACCATGCTTCACTGATGAGGTGGTATGCTTAGGATCATAGGAACAACATCATATGGACAGATAAGACTAAGATCAACTTGTACCAGAGTAATGGGAAGAGAAGATTATGGAGAAGGAAAGGAACTGCTCATGATCCTAAGCATACCACCTCATCAGTGAAGCATGGTGGTGGTAGTGTCATGGCGTGGGCATGTATGGCTGCCAATGGAACTGGTTCTCTTGTATTTATTGCTGATGTGACTGCTGACAAAAGCAGCAGGATGAATTCTGAAGTGTTTCGGGCAAAATTATCTGCTCATATTCAGCCAAATGCTTCAGAACTCATTGGACAGCGCTTCACAGTGCAGATGGACAATGACCCAAAGCATACTGCAAAAGCAACCAGAGTTTTTTAAGAGAAAGAAGTGGAATGTTCTGCAATGGCCAAGTCAATCACCGGACCTGAATCCGATTGAGCATGCATTTCACTTGCTGAAGACAAAACTGAAGGGAAAATGCCCCAAGAACAAGCAGGAATTGAAGACAGTTGCAGTAGAGGCCTGGCAGAGCATCACCAGGGATGAAACCCAGCGTCTGGTGATGTCTATGCGTTCCAGACTTCAGGCTGTAATTGACTGCAAAGGATTTGCAACCAAGTATTAAAAAGTGAAAGTTTGATTTATGATTATTATTCTGTCCCATTACTTTTGGTCCCTTAACAAGTGGGAGGCACATGTGCAAACTGTTGTAATTCCTACACCGATCACCTGATTTGGATGTAAATACCCTCAAATTAAAGCTGACAGTCTGCAGGTAAAGCACATCGTGTTCTTTTCATTTCAAATCCATTGTGGTGGTGTATAGAGCCAAAAATTTTAGAATTGTGTCACTGTCCCAATATTTATGGACCTGACTGAATGTATGTATATATATCTCTAACTAAAACTAACTGCAGTTCAGACACACAAACGTGAAAAAAAAAACAACTAAAATCTGCAGATGCTACTGAGCACTGTTACTTATATCTATATAGAAATATATAACTCTATATATAGTTATATAAAGCCCTAACTACAAGTTCTTTTTTAACCCAAAAAAAAAATAAAAAATTGGCAAAAAAATCAGCACAAATAATCCACAGGTGCTGATCAGGCAGGTATGCACTGAAAAGCACTTGGCGGTCACAGCTCGTACGCAGAAAAAGTGATGCAGAGCTGGAAAATGGTAAAAAAATAAATAAAAAAATACTAAAAAAAGTGCACAGACCAAATGGTGTCCGTAAAAAAAAAAAAAGGATGGGGGGATCTGGAACAGCTGCACAGGGACGTTCTGCCTCCTCCTGTGCAGCTATAGCGCTGCCATTGGCTGGAGCGTTGTTCCAGCCAATCGCAACGCTGGCAGGGGACCCAAAACACTGGTGTCCCCTGCCTCACCTCGGATGTGACCGATGCTGACCAGTTCAGCACCGGCCACTGTCCCTTACCTCCTCCCGACCCTCCCTGCAGCTTCCTGCGCTGCGATGTGACCGACACATTGATCAGCCAATCGCAGCGCTTGGAGCTGCAGGTGGGTGGATCGGCACCATGCTGCTCTTTCCCGGCATAGATGCCTGCCGGTAAGAGCAGCCATGGTGCAGCGATTCCACCCCGATCTTCCCCCAGACCTCATGAAGTACATGTACGGGGTTAAAACAGCACCCAGCAGCTATAGTGCTCGCGAGCGGCCGCCAGATTTAAATACCCACCCACCGAGGTATATTTACGTTGGGTGGTCAGGAAGGGGTTAAAGCATTGTACAGGGAGTCCCCTTGTAGCAGTAAATGCTGCTCCTCACAGATCAGCAGAGCGGTGTAATGTGCGCGTCTGTTAGGGTACTTTCACACTAGCGTTTTTCTTTTCCGGCACAGAGTTCCATCTAAAGGGCTCAATGCCCGAAAAGAACTGATCAGGCATATCCCCGTGCATTCTGAATGGAGAGTTAGGGTACTTTCACACTAGCGTTGTTTGAATCCGGCGGGCAATTCCGTCGCCGGAACTGCCTGCGGATCCGGAAAAACGTGTGAAAACGGATTACATTTGAATCCTGATCAGGATTCTGATCACAATGAAAAAATGCATTGGAAAAAACGGATGCGGCATTAATGCAAGTCATTAGGATAAATGCCAGATCTGGCGTTCAGTCAAAGTGTTCCGGATTTTTGGCCGGAGGTAAAAATACAACATGCTACGGTTTTCTGAAAAGCCCGATCAGTAAAAAAAAGACTGAACTGGATGCATCCTGAAGGGATTGCTCTCCGTTCAGAATGCACGAGGATAAAACTGATCAGTTATTTTCCAGATTTGAGCCCCTAGGACGGAACTCAGCGCCGGAAAAGAAAACCGTAGTGTGAAAGTACCCTAATCCGTTCAGGATGTCTTTAGTTCAGTCATTTTGACTGATCAGGCAGCATGCTACGGTTTTATCTAAGGCGAAAAAAAAAAACGGAAGACTTGCCTGAATGCCGGATCCGTCCTTCCGGTCTGCGCATGCCGCAAGTGTGAAAATAGCCTTAGGCCATTGTTGGTGTTGAGGGCAGTGAGCGTTGGATACTTCATCCAAAACTTGGAGTAATACTGTACAGCGATCCGTCTCCGTACAGTCTTAGAATGTATGGGCTCCGAGGAGCCGAAGTCAGTTATGCGCGAGACTCCATTGAATAACTCAGGTAGTTGATTTTTAAAGTGGAAAAACACTTTAATCAGAACTCTGCTTCGGTTCAGAGGTTCTAGACGGGACCGAAGCCAAGTTCGGTTTCAAGTTTTAAAGTGTTTTTCCACTTTAAAAATCAACTACCTGAGTTATTCAATGGAGTCTCGCGCAACTTCACGAATAACTGACTTCGGCTCCTCGGAGACCATACATTCTAAGACTGTACGGAGACGGATCACTGTACAGTATTATTCCCAAGTTCTGAATGAAGCATCTGAAGCTTCGCTCAACACTGACCATTATAGACGACTGCGCCGAGAATACAGAAGAACTGCAATAAATAAATAAATACAATTTATAAAAAAAATAAAATAATAGAGAAATGAACATAAATATATTGAATACATTTTTTTTGGTTCAACAATAAGTTTTTATTAAAAACAGTAAAACCGGCAGCTTTCACTTCGACTTGTAGAGTAGAAAATATATAAGAATAAATATCGGGTGCGGAGAAGATGGAAACCTGTCACATACAACGTGGCCTCCCAGATAGCAGCCCGCAAACAGAATCACACTGCGCCCCCCCCCCCCCACATACAAAATCACACTGCGCCCCCCCCCACATACAAAATCACACTGCGCCCCCCCCCCCCCACAAACAAAATCACACTGCCCCCCCCCACATACAAAATCACACTGCGCCCCCCCCCACATACAAAATCACACTGCGCCCCCCCCCCCCCCCACATACAAAATCACACTGCGCCCCACACACAAAATCACACTGCGCCCCCCCCCCCACATACAAAATCACACTGCGCCCCCCCCCACATACAAAATCACACTGCGCCCCCCCCCACATACAAAATCACACTGCACCCCCCCCCCCACATACAAAATCACACTGCGCCCCCCCCCCCACATACAAAATCACACTGCGCCCCCCACACAAAATCACACTGCGCCCCCCCCCCACATACAAAATCACACTGCGCCCCCCCCCCCCACATACAAAATCACACTGCGCCCCCCCCCCACATACAAAATCACACTGCGCCCCCCCCCCCCACATACAAAGTCACACTGCGCCCCCCCCACATACAAAATCACACTGCGCCCCCCCCCCGCATACACAATCACACTGCGCCCCCCCCCCTCCACATACAAAATCACACTGCGCCCCCCCCCACATACAAAATCACACTGCGCCCCCCCTCGCATACAAAATCACACTGCGCCCCCCCCACATACAAAATCACACTGCGCCCCCTCCCTCCACATACAAAATCACACTGCGCCCCCCCCCTCCACATACAAAATCACACTGCGCCCCCCCCCTCCACATACAAAATCACACTGCGCCCCCCCCCTCCACATACAAAATCACACTGCGCCCCCCCCCCCTCCACATACAAAATCACACTGCGCCCCCCCACCTCCACATACAAAATCACACTGCGCCCCCCCCTCCACATACAAAATCACACTGCGCCCCCCCCCTCCACATACAAAATCACACTGCGCCCCCCCCTCCACATACAAAATCACACTGCGCCCCCCCCCCTCCACATACAAAATCACACTGCGCCCCCCCCCCTCCACATACAAAATCACACTGCGCCCCCCCCCCTCCACATACAAAATCACACTGCGCCCCCCCCCCTCCACATACAAAATCACACTGCGCCCCCCCCCTCCACATACAAAATCACACTGCGCCCCCCCCCTCCACATACAAAATCACACTGCGCCCCCCCCCTCCACATACAAAATCACACTGCGCCCCCCCCCTCCACATACAAAATCACACTGCGCCCCCCCCTCCACATACAAAATCACACTGCGCCCCCCCCCCTCCACATACAAAATCACACTGCGCCCCCCCCCCCTCCACATACAAAATCACACTGCGCCCCCCCCCCCTCCACATACAAAATCACACTGCGCCCCCCCTCCGCATACACAATCACACTGCGCCCCCCCTCCGCATACACAATCACACTGCGCCTCTCCCCCTGCACAATATTACAATGCCAGGGTAAGGGAATCGGAGGTTTTCTGACAGAACACCCCCCACCTCTGCATACAGTTCTCCACCCCCCTCAGCACGTCCACAGCTCACATGTACCTGCTGCACTGACAGAGACCCCCCCCCATCTATGAGCGATGAGCAGCCGTCAGTCACCTGCTCTGCAAACAGCCCGAGCTCTCCGGCTTCCGACCCTTCTTTCCGCGCTGCAGATACAGTCACGTGACAAGAGAATGTCACGTGACCCAGTGACGTCAGGAGTTCCTTTTCCTGTATGGAGTTTAGTCTCTACTGTGCTAGGAGCGACTGTATTCTAGTCACTGCCTGAGAGGTAAGTGTCCTGTGTGCTGGGCTGCGGGGCGTCCTCTCCGTGTTCTGTGCGGTCTCCTGTGCGGGTCAGGATTAGGGACAGGTTTACAGTCAGGGAGGTTTTGTGGAGAACATTAGTTTCTAGAACAACTTGGGGGCGGGGCTCCATCCTCTCAGAAGCCCATACATTCTAGGTGGGTACATGTTGTGTCCAGCAGGGCAGGTAGGTGTGTAGTCACCGCCAGTGTCTGTCAGGATTACTGGGGCAGAGGGGGCATTAACCCCTTCACCGCCAGCTCTCTCGGCCAGGCACAGTCAGCCTCCGCCAGCACTCAGCCCACTAGGCACTAGGCTAGCCCAGGGACTGACTAAGGGACAGGAGCAGCACCTGGGTCTATCTGAGTGTAATCTGTATGTACAGGTATATACATAGTCATCCTCCTGTGTATTATAGTATATACTGTGCTGGTATAACCTGGGTCTATCTGAGTGTAATCTATATGTACAGGTGTATACATAGTCATCTTCCTGTGTATTATAGTATATACTATGCTGGTATAACCTGGGTCTATCTGAGTGTAAACTATATGTACAGGTATATACATAGTCATCCTCCTGTGTATTATAGTATATACTATGCTGGTATAACCTGGGTCTATCTGAGTGTAATCTATATGTACAGGTATATACATAGTCATCCTCCTGTGTATTATAGTATATACTATGCTGGTATAACCTGGGTCTATCTGAGTGTAATCTATATATACAGGTATATACATAGTCATCCTCCTGTGTATTATAGTATATACTATGCTGGTATAACCTGGGTCTATCTGAGTGTAATCTATATGTACAGGTATATACATAGTCATCCTCCTGTGTATTATAGTATAGACTATGCTGGTATAACCTGGGTCTATCTGAGTGTAATCTATATGTACAGGTATATACATAGTCATCTTCCTGTGTATTATAGTATATACTGTGCTGGTATAACCTGGGTCTATCTGAGTGTAATCTATATGTACAGGTATATACATAGTCATCTTCCTGTGTATTATAGTATATACTGTGCTGGTATAACCTGGGTCTATCTGAGTGTAATCTATATGTGCAGGTATATACATAGTCATCTTCCTGTGTATTATAGTATATACTATGCTGGTATAACCTGGGTCTATCTGAGTGTAATCTATATGTACAGGTATATACATAGTCATCCTCCTGTGTATTATAGTATATACTATGCTGGTATAACCTGGGTCTATCTGAGTGTAATCTATATGTACAGGTGTATACATAGTCATCTTCCTGTGTATTATAGTATAGACTATGCTGGTATAACCTGGGTCTATCTGAGTGTAATCTATATGTACAGGTATATACATAGTCATCTTCCTGTGTATTATAGTATATACTGTGCTGGTATAACCTGGGTCTATCTGAGTGTAATCTATATGTACAGGTGTATACATAGTCATCCTCCTGTGTATTATAGTATATACTGTGCTGGTATAACCTGGGTATCTTCTGTATATACATGGAGGACATAATCAAAGCTTTTGTGGAAACCCAAACTGTCCTGTATTTCGCTCGCGCTCCGGTTTTCCGTGTGTAATCCACAGCTGATTCCATACGGTTTTCCATGTGGAGAAGCCCAACCTGAGTGTAATCCAGAACCAGCAGTGGATGAGATTAGACCGATCTCATCTATTTTAGGCCGTTGTGTGCATCTGTGGCCGTTGTTCCGTTTTCCGTGATTTTCTGCAGACCTATTGACTTTCAATGGGTCCGTTGAAAACTCGGAAAATGCACCGTTGTTCATCTGCGACCGTGATCCGTGTTTCCTGTCCGTCAAAAAAATATGACCTGTCCTATTTTTTTGACGGACAACGGTTCACGGCCCCATTAAAGTCAATGGGTCCGTGAAAAAACACGGATGCACGCAAGATTGGCATCCGCGTCCGTGATCCGTGGCCGTAGACTACTTTCACACAGATGGATCCGCAGATCCATCTGCATAAAATTATAAATAAAAACAGGCACTCACCAGCTGGCAGGTCTATATATAGTAGCTTTATATAATCATATAAAATTGACATAAAATTTACAATAAAATGTTCACATAAAATATTAACATAAGAAGCACTGAGGACAATTAATAGATATGGTTGTGTGTCTTCCTTATTTTGACTCGCTAAATGAATAGTGGGCTCTAGGTCAATTCCTATAAGTGCATATAGTGCCAAGATATACAAATAATAGCAATAATGTTATATGTGATAAGTCCAGAGTAGAATATCAAGGATGGATATCCTAAAATAAAGTGAAAAAATCCTGTGAAGAATAAAATATAAAAATATCCTGTAGAAGGTAAGTGTGACAAACAAAGGTGGTTGGTGTTTCGGTGAGATCTTATAAAGACCTAGTAGCAATTCCTCAAATAAGGTATTGATGTTGTTTCTATTCAGTAGCAATTCCTCTATGCGCCGGAAGATAAAGGTTTAGGTAAAGAGTGGTCGGGTTTTGGAACTGGGGCGTCCCCCTAGTTCTTCAAACCCTCTTACCTTAACCTTAGTTGTGACTGTCCTCTTTGGGGGTGCCACTCTCATAGGCGCTGGGACTCGTGGTTCTCCCGGGTTGACACAGGATCCAACAATGCAGGAGTTACCTCTCGCCGGTCTCGGCGTTCCACGAGGTTACTTCCTTGCGTGTCACCAGTCAGGAAGTGATTTCCAAAGTTCGCGTAGTCTCGCGATGGCTTGATCCAGCTAAGTTTACACTGGAATATTGGTACAAGCTGTATGGTAATCTTCCGACAATTGTTGCAATCGGATTCGGATGGGTAATTTTTACTCGCAGGAACCAGCCAGACGCGTTTCGAGGGTCCTCCCTCTTCCTCAGTGGCTATAGTGCGAGTATTACCCTTCTTCCTTATATACTGTGGTTCTCTGAAGTACCACCCAAATCCGACATCGATTTCACCTGTTCTAATTAAACTATAAGTTGTATCCTCAGTGTGTAATACTACCTAAGTGTATATATATAGACTGCTTATCTATAGTGATTTTAATGATCTTTATTTCTAAAATACAACATAAAAACATATGTAAAAATATAAATAGATAAAATATATAAGCTATAATTTAGAGATCCTCCAATTTAGAGATTTTTCCTTACTTTCTGGATTGGGGATATAGTCAGTTGGATTTTTTTCCCATAGGTGTTTACCAATATATGGGAACCGTAGTATAGGCACCAAAATATCTGAAAAACCTGAAGAAATTCATAAATCGCAAAAAATACAAAAAACGCATCAAAAACGCATCGCATATCCTAAAAAACGCATATGCGTTTTCAGTGCGTTTTATATGGGAATCTCCTCCCACATCCATATCCATGATTCCCCATCTATTGTAACATTTCCTCCCTATCAAAAACATCATTAGTTGTATATTGAATATTCATTATTAAACAACAAATATTGATGATATGTTTTCTTATTAATGGTCAACATATAAATTCTTCAGTGGTTCAAACCTAATTTTCAAATGAAAAAGGGGAAAAAATTAAAATAAAAAAATAAAAAAATAAAAATAAATGAAAAATTAATTAGAAAATTAGGTTTGAACCACTGAAGAATTTATATGTTGACCATTAATAAGAAAACATATCATCAATATTTGTTGTTTAATAATGAATATTCAATATACAACTAATGATGTTTTTGATAGGGAGGAAATGTTACAATAGATGGGGAATCATGGATATGGATGTGGGAGGAGATTCCCATATAAAACGCACTGAAAACGCATATGCGTTTTTTAGGATATGCGATGCGTTTTTGATGCGTTTTTTGTATTTTTTGCGATTTATGAATTTCTTCAGGTTTTTCAGATATTTTGGTGCCTATACTATGGTTCCCATATATTGGTAAACACCTATGGGAAAAAAATCCAACTGACTATATCCCCAATCCAGAAAGTAAGGAAAAATCTCTAAATTGGAGGATCTCTAAATTATAGCTTATATATTTTATCTATTTATATTTTTACATATGTTTTTATGTTGTATTTTAGAAATAAAGATCATTAAAATCACTATAGATAAGCAGTCTATATATATACACTTAGGTAGTATTATACACTGAGGATACAACTTATAGTTTAATTAGAACAGGTGAAATCGATGTCGGATTTGGGTGGTACTTCAGAGAACCACAGTATATAAGGAAGAAGGGTAATACTCGCACTATAGCCACTGAGGAAGAGGGAGGACCCTCGAAACGCGTCTGGCTGGTTCCTGCGAGTAAAAATTACCCATCCGAATCCGATTGCAACAATTGTCGGAAGATTACCATACAGCTTGTACCAATATTCCAGTGTAAACTTAGCTGGATCAAGCCATCGCGAGACTACGCGAACTTTGGAAATCACTTCCTGACTGGTGACACGCAAGGAAGTAACCTCGTGGAACGCCGAGACCGGCGAGAGGTAACTCCTGCATTGTTGGATCCTGTGTCAACCCGGGAGAACCACGAGTCCCAGCGCCTATGAGAGTGGCACCCCCAAAGAGGACAGTCACAACTAAGGTTAAGGTAAGAGGGTTTGAAGAACTAGGGGGACGCCCCAGTTCCAAAACCCGACCACTCTTTACCTAAACCTTTATCTTCCGGCGCATAGAGGAATTGCTACTGAATAGAAACAACATCAATACCTTATTTGAGGAATTGCTACTAGGTCTTTATAAGATCTCACCGAAACACCAACCACCTTTGTTTGTCACACTTACCTTCTACAGGATATTTTTATATTTTATTCTTCACAGGATTTTTTCACTTTATTTTAGGATATCCATCCTTGATATTCTACTCTGGACTTATCACATATAACATTATTGCTATTATTTGTATATCTTGGCACTATATGCACTTATAGGAATTGACCTAGAGCCCACTATTCATTTAGCGAGTCAAAATAAGGAAGACACACAACCATATCTATTAATTGTCCTCAGTGCTTCTTATGTTAATATTTTATGTGAACATTTTATTGTAAATTTTATGTCAATTTTATATGATTATATAAAGCTACTATATATAGACCTGCCAGCTGGTGAGTGCCTGTTTTTATTTATAATTTATATTTCTCTTTATGCGGGATGAATAGGTGAATCATCCAAAAAGCAGAGCACCTTAACCACAGTGACAGATACGGGTGAGCCACGATATATATATATACCATCTGCATAAAAGCTTTTTCAGAGCTGAGTTTTTACTTCGTGAAAACTCATATCCGACAGTATATTCTAACACAGAGGCGTTCCCATAGTGATGGGGACGCTTCAAGTTAGAATATCCTACGAACTGTGTACATGACTAGTTAAATGCAAGTGTTTAGAGAGGGCTCACCTGAATACTCAAAAATGGAAATGGGTGCTCCTACAAAGAGGATTCACCCAATCCTCTAAAAAAATTGGAATCAAAAAGGAGTATAGTAGGGCACACCAATATCTGGTTCCACACGGACAATTAGTATAATAATATTTATTTTAGCAATATACACTATTAAATACACATACATAAAATATCACACTATAAAATAGTAAAATACATAAAATACATGCAGTAAAAACCATATATCTATATAAATATATAAATATTTCTATTAATTTCTATAGGTTTTCTGCATTTTTAGTACAGTAGTGTCCTTCCAACTAATTGCCACACTCAATGTCCCAAAAATATAGTTATAGAGATGGGAATGACTGTTTAAGTTTTTGAATGCGGTTTTTGAAGTAGTCACTTGTATTGTTGCGACTTAATAGTCGTTGCGTATATATTGTCGCTCCAATCTCGCTGTCTGTTAATAAAGATAAGCCGAAGCTGTTTTACTCACAGTTTGAAGTAGTATCGGCTTTTAGTAAATCACTGGTGGCGTCCCACGTGTGATGAACTTTTTACAGGCTGCGGTTTGTAGAGATGGTGTAACTTCGGGATCCTCGGTGATCATAGGCGGCGGTGCTGTCTTGGAGATCAGTCGGTAATATACTCCTTCTGCGTTTTGGATGTATATCGCAGGAGTGGACTTTGCCAAAAAAACGACTCTCCAGGAAAACAGATGTCCGGCTTGACTTTACTTTTAAAGATAAAGGTTCACCGATCCCTCACTTTTTTCTTTTCTTTCAGCGCTTTCGATCCTCCGGTAATAAACTGTGTTCCATGCGGTAGTTACCAAACGCGTTTCGGAGTGGGCTACGACTCCTTCTTCAGTGGCTAGTTTACCCATGGAATTGACTAACTTTTATACCCCTCAAACAGGTGCGGGCTAATTCATTTAATTTTGAATAGGAAGTGACGTGCATTCCTCTTCAATTAAGGATAGCAAGCATGTTGCCTACAAATTCAATCTAAAAACGAATTAAATAGTAAAATAGGTATATCACTTTGAAAAAACTATATAAAATATGTCCATATAAGATTACAAATAAAAATAGACCCATATGTGTATATATACACACATGGGACCACAAGGTCTTCCTAAAGTATTTAATATTTTTACAAAGTATCCTTACACAATAAAATTCATTCTCCTATAAATAGGGTTCATCGACAAATCTCCTTTCAGTCGAATCAAATAAATCTCACCTGTCCAACTCTTATTAGTATGTGTAATTGTTGGTAATATATACAACTTTTAACTTTTTACAAAAAGTTTTTATTTTTTATGTAATAAGCCCCTTTTTTATATAATATATAAATTTTTTAAATTACATGTAACTTAAATAATATGTATTAATATTATATGTTCATTAATATACCGGTTATTTATATAAAATTAAAAAAGAATTGAATGAAAGAAAAGACGCAATGAAGCCGCAATGTATGGAAATATCAACCGCATAGTTTATGCGTTTCTTCTGATTTCTCCTATCCTTATGCAATTTTATATTTATGTGCATGAATGAACCCTATTTATAGGAGAATGAATTTTATTGTGTAAGGATACTTTGTAAAAATATTAAATACTTTAGGAAGACCTTGTGGTCCCATGTGTGTATATATACACATATGGGTCTATTTTTATTTGTAATCTTATATGGACATATTTTATATAGTTTTTTCAAAGTGATATACCTATTTTACTATTTAATTCGTTTTTAGATTGAATTTGTAGGCAACATGCTTGCTATCCTTAATTGAAGAGGAATGCACGTCACTTCCTATTCAAAATTAAATGAATTAGCCCGCACCTGTTTGAGGGGTATAAAAGTTAGTCAATTCCATGGGTAAACTAGCCACTGAAGAAGGAGTCGTAGCCCACTCCGAAACGCGTTTGGTAACTACCGCATGGAACACAGTTTATTACCGGAGGATCGAAAGCGCTGAAAGAAAAGAAAAAAGTGAGGGATCGGTGAACCTTTATCTTTAAAAGTAAAGTCAAGCCGGACATCTGTTTTCCTGGAGAGTCGTTTTTTTGGCAAAGTCCACTCCTGCGATATACATCCAAAACGCAGAAGGAGTATACTACCGACTGATCTCCAAGACAGCACCGCCGCCTATGATCACCGAGGATCCCGAAGTTACACCATCTCTACAAACCGCAGCCTGTAAAAAGTTCATCACACGTGGGACGCCACCAGTGATTTACTAAAAGCCGATACTACTTCAAACTGTGAGTAAAACAGCTTCGGCTTATCTTTATTAACAGACAGCGAGATTGGAGCGACAATATATACGCAACGACTATTAAGTCGCAACAATACAAGTGACTACTTCAAAAACCGCATTCAAAAACTTAAACAGTCATTCCCATCTCTATAACTATATTTTTGGGACATTGAGTGTGGCAATTAGTTGGAAGGACACTACTGTACTAAAAATGCAGAAAACCTATAGAAATTAATAGAAATATTTATATATTTATATAGATATATGGTTTTTACTGCATGTATTTTATGTATTTTACTATTTTATAGTGTGATATTTTATGTATGTGTATTTAATAGTGTATATTGCTAAAATAAATATTATTATACTAATTGTCCGTGTGGAACCAGATATTGGTGTGCCCTACTATACTCCTTTTTGTGTACATGACTGCCCCCTGCTGCCTGGCAGCACCCGATCTCTTACCGCACCTGAGGGGTTAATTGTGCGTATCATAGCCCCCTGTAAGAGATCAGATGCTGCCAGGCAGGAGGGGGCAGACCCCCCTCCCCTGTATTTAGCTCATTGGTGGCCAGTGCGGCCTACCCTCTCCCCCCCCCCCCAATTAAAATCACCTTCCCCCATCATTGGTGGCCAGTGCAGCCTCCCCTCCCCCCCTCTAATTAAAATCACCCCCCCATCATTGGTGGCAGCGGAGAGTTCCGATCGGAGTCCCAGTTTAATCGCTGGGGCTCTGATCAGTAACCATGGCAACCAGGACGCTGCTGCAGTCCTGGTTGCCATGGTTACTTAGCAATTTTTTTGGTAAGTGACAGGTCTGTGCTCTAAGCAATGCGCCGCACAGACCTTTCACTTACCAGTAGGAGGAGCGCCCGGCCGGTCACAGACATCGCAGGTAAGTATAATGCTTCTAAAAATTGCTAAGTAACCATGGCAACCAGGACTGCAGTAGCTGTCACGGATGGTGCACAGGAAACAAGATAATACAATACAAACAATGACTTACTGGATCCACAACTAAGGAACAAAAGGGAGACCCCTGCAATCGACCTGCCGCTCTCCCTTATTGCTCAGCCTATGCGACCACCCCAAAGGTGGATGGCCGCATATCCACGAACCTCGGCTATCTTAGACCTGAAGGCCCTACAATAGTGAGGGGACACGACCACCGGCTCCCTACACAGACACGGAGGTAGTCAGGGTCACCTGGATCCAGAAAACAGAAAATCATAAATACATAAACAGAACTTATCTTGCAGACGACAGTGGACAGAGGACAGGGAGCTGGGAGCTGGGAACAAGGAACAGCATGCACACACACTCCAGGAAGTTGTATCAGCCGCACCCTACTGCCTTATGGGGAGGAATTTAAAGGGAGGTAATGAGTCTGACTGCCTGACAGCTGAGATAGCCTAAAGAGGTGAGGAAGAGAAACCAAAACAAAGAAACTCAAGGAGGAGGATCTGGACGGCTCCTGTCAGAGCTTCTCAGCTGTCTGGTTGTGACAGTACCCCTCCCTCTAGGAGTGGACTCCGGACACTCAGGGCCCACCTTCTCAGGATGGGACCTATGGAAAGCCCTGATGAGACGAGAGGCCTTAATGTCCGTCACTGGGAGCCACATCCTCTCCTCAGGACCATAACCCTCCCAATGAACGAGGTACTGGAGGGAACCGCGGACAAGACGAGAATCCACAATCCTAGAGACCTGAAATTCAAGATTTCCATCAACAATAATCGGAGGAGGAGGCAAAGGCGAGGGTACAATAGGTTGAACATAAGGTTTCAATAAGGACTTATGGAAAACATTATGGATCTTCCAAGTCTGAGGAAGATCAAGACGGTAGGCAACAGGATTGATGACAGACAGGATCTTGTAAGGCCCAATAAACCTAGGACCCAACTTCCAGGAGGGAACCTTCAATTTAATATTCTTGGTAGACAGCCACACCAAATCACCAACATTCAGGTCCGGACCAGGCACACGTCTCTTATCCGCCACACGCTTATATCTCTCACTCATGTTCTTTAGATTATCCTGAATCTTTTGCCAAATAGATGACAAAGACGAGGAGAATCTGTCCTCATCAGGCAAACAAGAAGAGCCTTCTCCAGAGAAAGTCCCAAACTGCGGATGAAACCCATATGCACCAAAAAATGGTGACTTATCAGAGGACTCCTGACGACGGTTATTTAAAGCAAACTCAGCAAGGGACAAAAAAGAACACCAATCCTCCTGATTCTCCGCCACAAAACAGCGCAGATATGTCCCCAGATTCTGATTGACACGCTCTGTCTGACCATTCGACTGCGGATGGAAAGCAGAAGAGAATGACAAGCGAACCCCTAAGCGAGAACAGAAGGCCTCCCAGAATCTGGAAACAAACTGCGTGCCCCTATCAGAGACTATGTCTGAAGGAATCCCATGCAATTTGACAATGTGGTCAACAAATGCCTGCGCCAGCGTCTTAGCATTGGGCAAACCAGGAAAAGGGATAAAATGCACCATTTTGCTAAAACGGTCCACCACCACCAGAATCACAGACTTCCCCGAGGAACGAGGCAAGTCCGTTATGAAGTCCATGGACAGATGTGTCCAAGGACGGGAAGGAATGGGCAAAGGAAGGAGAGGACCTGATGGCCGTGAATGAGGGACCTTGGCACGAGCGCAAGTCTCGTAAGCTGCCACAAAACCCTCAACCGACTTACGAAGCGCAGGCCACCAGAATCTCCGAGCAATGAGATCCAGTGTGGCTCTTGTCCCCGGGTGCCCAGCAAGGACCGTATCGTGGTGTTCTTTAAAAATCTTGTGTCTCAAAGCGAGAGGCACAAACAACCTCCCAGGAGGACAAAGATCAGGAGCTTCTGACTGGGCTGCCTGCACCTCTGCCTCCAATTCAGGAAAAAGAGCAGAGACCACCACACCTTCAGCCAAAATGGGACCCGGGTCTTCAAAATTCCCACCTCCCGGGAAACAACGTGATAGGGCATCTGCCTTCACATTCTTAACCCCAGGGCGGAACGTAACAACAAAATTAAACCTTGAAAAGAACAAAGACCATCTGGCCTGTCTCGGGTTCAGACGCTTGGCTGACTCCAAGTAGGCCAGATTTTTATGGTCAGTAAACACGGTAATAGGGTGTCTGGCTCCCTCTAGCCAATGGCGCCATTCTTCAAAAGCCAACTTGATGGCCAACAATTCCCTATCTCCCACATCATAATTTCTCTCTGCGGAGGAGAGCTTCTTTGAGAAAAAGGCACACGGTTGCCATTTGGCAGGAGAGGAACCCTGAGACAAGACCGCACCCACCCCAACCTCAGAAGCATCAACCTCAACTATGAAGGGTAACGAAACATCAGGTTGTACTAGGATGGGAGCGGAAGCAAAACTCTCCTTGATATTAGAAAAGGCCTTACGCGCCTCTACCGACCAGGAAGAAAAATCTACCCCCTTTCTGGTCATATCAGTGAGTGGTTTAACAACAGAGGAATAATTCAAAATAAATTTCCTGTAATAATTAGCAAAGCCCAAAAAACGCATCAGCGCCTTCTGATTCTCAGGAAGCTCCCACTCAAGCACAGCGCGAACCTTCTCGGGGTCCATGCGAAAACCAGAAGCGGAGACAAGAAACCCCAGAAATTGGATCTCTGGAACCGCAAACACACATTTTTCCAGTTTCGCGTATAATTTATTCTCCCGCAGGATGAGTAAGACCTGACATAAGTGTTCCTTATGAGTCTTGAAATCAGGAGAAAAAATCAAAATGTCATCCAAATACACTAATACAAATTTTCCCATCAAATGATAAAAAATGCTGTTTACGAAATGCTGAAAAACGGCTGGGGCATTCATCAAACCAAAAGGCATAACTAAATTCTCAAAATGGCCCTCAGGGGTATTGAAAGCCGTCTTCCATTCGTCTCCTTCTCTGACCCTAACCAGGTTGTATGCCCCTCTTAGGTCTAATTTGGAAAAGACTTTCGCCCCAACAACCTGGTTAAACAAGTCCGGGATCAGAGGAAGTGGATAAGGATCACGAATAGTGATACTGTTCAGCTCCCTGAAATCCAGACAAGGTCTTAAAGAACCATCTTTTTTCTTAACAAAGAAAAAACCAGTGGCAACAGGTGACTTCGAGGGTCGTATGTGTCCTTTTCTCCGACTCTCAGAGATATAAGCCCGCATAGCGACCCTCTCAGGTTGGGAGAGATTGTATAAACGAGATTTAGGCAGCTTGGCGCCTGGGATGAGATTAATAGGGCAATCATACTCCCTGTGCGGAGGTAAACCCTGAACTCCACTCTCAGAGAAAACATCCAAAAATTCAGAGAGGAAAGGTGGTACAGTTTTAGTAGAAACCTCAGAAACAGATGTTATGAGGCAATTCTCTCTGCAAAAGTTACTCCAACCATTTATTTGCCTCGCTTTCCAATCAATGGTGGGGTTATGTTTAGTGAGCCAGGGTAGCCCCAACACTAGAGGAGTAGGCAAACCGCTAAGGACGAAACATGACACATCCTCAACATGAGCATCACTCACAATTAAACGGATATTGTGAACTATGCCCTTTAATGATCTCTGAGAAAGTGGAGCTGAATCAATAGCAAAAACAGGAATATCTCTTCCCAAAGTGCATACCTGGAAACCATGAGTTATTGCAAATTGATTATCAATGAGGTTGACAGCTGCTCCACTATCCACAAAAATCTCACAAAAAATGCTCTTGCTCTCTAGCGCCACCCTAGCAGGCAGGACAAAACGGGAACTACAAGCAAAAGGAAAACCTTCAATTTCCGCCTCAACCCTGCCAATAGTAACAGACGGAACATTCTTAAAAGATTTCTTCCTTTTTGTCTCTTTATTACTCCCAGAAAACTGCCTGAATCTCCTAGAGGGACAAACATTTGCCAGATGATTTATACCTCCAAAACAAAAGCAAACCCTCCCCTGCGGGCTGAATCTTCTATTGTCAGAGGCAATCAACCCCAGCTGCATGGGCTCCTGCTCAGAAGGGGCTGACAGCGACTGAGATCCCTGCGCACAGAATGAGACCGCTGCACTGTCCCGGGACTGAGTATGACAGGAAGGAGAGATTTCTCGTCTCTCTCTAAGACGCCTGTCAATACGAACAGCCTGAGACATAGCAGAATTCAAGGAGGTAGGTCTTTCATGAAAAGCAAATGCATCTCTCAATCCCTCTGAAAGACCATAGCAAAATTGACTTCGGAGTGCAGCATCATTCCAACCCGTATCTGCTGCCCATCTCCGAAATTCTGAGCAGTAAATCTCTGCGGATTGTTTACCCTGGCATAACAGACGTAGTTTAGACTCAGCCAGAGCAATACGATCCGGATCATCATATATCTGACCCAGGGCTAAAAAGAATTCATCCACTGAACGGAGGGGCGGTGCCCCCTCCGGCAGCGAAAAGGCCCAGGACTGAGCTTTACCCCTGAGCAGCGATATAATGATACCCACTCTTCGTTCTTCATCACCAGAAGAATGGGGAAGAAGGCGAAAATGGAGTTTGCAAGCCTCTCTAAAACGTACAAAATTCTCACTACCCCCGGAAAACGTATCCGGGAGCGAAATCTTAGGCTCAGCACAAACTCCATGAACGCAAGCTGAACCGGTCACTTGAAACTGAGAAAAAGTCTTACGGAGGTCAGCTACCTCCAAAGCAAGACCCTGAAAGCGTTCAGCCAAAAGTGTAACCGGATCCATGCTTGAGACGGTTTTGGCGGCTGATAATGTCACGGATGGTGCACAGAAAACAAGATAATACAATACAAACAATGACTTACTGGATCCACAACTAAGGAACAAAAGGGAGACCCCTGCAATCGACCTGCCGCTCTCCCTTATTGCTCAGCCTATGCGACCACCCCAAAGGTGGATGGCCGCATATCCACGAACCTCGGCTATCTTAGACCTGAAGGCCCTACAATAGTGAGGGGACACGACCACCGGCTCCCTACACAGACACGGAGGGAGTCAGGGTCACCTGGATCCAGAAAACAGAAAATCATAAATACATAAACAGAACTTATCTTGCAGACGACAGTGGACAGAGAACAGGGAGCTGGGAGCTGGGAACAAGGAACAGCATGCACACACACTCCAGGAAGTTGTATCAGCCGCACCCTACTGCCTTATGGGGAGGAATTTAAAGGGAGGTAATGAGTCTGACTGCCTGACAGCTGAGATAGCCTAAAGAGGTGAGGAAGAGAAACCAAAACAAAGAAACTCAAGGAGGAGGATCTGGACGGCTCCTGTCAGAGCTTCTCAGCTGTCTGGTTGTGACAGTTGCGTCCTGGTTGCCATGGTTACCGATCGGAGCCCCAGCGATTAAACTGGGACTCCGATCGGAACTCTCCGCTGCCACCAATGATGGGGGAAGGTGATTTTAATTAGGGGGGGGGAGAGGGGAGGCTGCACTGGCCACCAATGATGGGGGGGGTGATTTTAGTTAGGGAGGGGAGAAGAGGTGAGACCGCACTGGCCACCAATGATGGGGGGTGATTTTAGTTAGGGAGGGGAGAAGAGGTGAGGCCGCACTGGCCACCAATGATGGGGGAAGGTAATTTTAATTAGGGGAGGGGAGAGGGTAGGCCGCACTGGCCACCAATGAATATAATACTGGGGAGGGAGGGGGGCCGCACTGGCCACCAATGAGTTAAATACAGGGGAGGGAGGGGGGCCGCACTGGCCACCAATGAGTTAAATACAGGGGAGGGGTGTCTGCCCCCTCCTGCCTGGCAGCACCTGATCTCTTACAGGGGGCTATGATACGCACAATTAACCCCTCAGGTGCGGCACCTGAGGGGTTAATTGTGCTGATCACAGCCCCCTGTAAGAGATTGCAGTCATGTACACAGTTCGTAGGATATTCTAACTTGAAGCATCCCCATCACTATGGGAACGCCTCTGTGTTAGAATATACTGTCGGATCTGAGTTTTGTTGATCTAACTCAAATCCGATGGTATATTCTAACATATAGGCGTTCCCATGGTGATGGGGACGCTTCTAGTTAAAATATACCATCAGATTGGAGAAAACTCCGATCTGATGGTATATTAATAGGGAAATCCAAACAAATGAGGTAGGGGGCGGCACAACCACACTGGCAATTAGCACTGATGATCAATGCGGTGTACGCGGCTGGGGAGGGCACACACGATCGGAGGTGCTCAGCTGGACGTGGCAGGTAAGGTGCACATGGAACCAGTGTAGAGGAGAAAATAGACAGCGGCACTCACCCGTGTGTTTAAATAGCGGCAGCTTTTATTTCCAAAATAGCATGTGGCAGGGGGCGGACAATTCTGAAGCACGCATTAAATTGCGGCGGCCGTTTCGCGCTACATGCGCTTCCTCAGGCTGTGCGTCAATGCGTGCTTGCGCATCGCTCCTTTTAATTGCTAGGGCAGGCCGTTGTCATGGAAATTGACAAGCCAGGCTGCGTCTACATGAAAAGGGTGACTCAAAAATATATAAAAACAATATACATGTAACAATCATAGGTTGTAAGTGGTGTGCACAATGCGTACGCATGTTTATAAGCTTAATACTAAAGGAAGGGACTGAGATCATTACTATCATTTAATCCGAGTTCCCCCAGGGCTTGTGTACGTAACATCCATCTAGCTTCTCTCTGCAGGAGGAGGCGAAGGAGTGGACACAGTCTCTAAACCAGAGAAGGAAATACAGCTTACATCACCACCGTGGGCTTCTCTCACATGGTCTATCAATCTTGGGCATCCTTTCCCTGTCTTGATGGAGTTAAAATGCTCCCTGACTCGTTCAAAAAGACACCTGATGGTCTTCCCAATGTAAAAACGCCCACAGGTGCACAGTAGTATATATACCACATATGTGCTCCGGCAGTTGATGAAGGTATTAACTTTGTGCTGGATCCCAGTGAATTCAATACACTTTTTCTGGGAATTATAAGGGCACAGTGAACAACTGCCGCACCTATAGTTGCCTTTTGGTAGGTTACTTTTGAGCCAATTCTTTCTCTTGTCAGGTTGAAACCTGCTCCCGACGAGTTTATCTTTAACAGTGTGGCTCCTTCTGAAAGAGATCAATGGTTTTTGTCCTGTGAGCTCATTCAGAGTTGCATCTCGCCTCAAAACATCCCAATTTTTAAATATAACTGAGCGGATCCGCTCAGCCATAGGGCTATACTTAAAGGAGAATGCAAATCCGATGCCCTTAGTGTCTGTCTTGCTCTGGTTCCCTCTATGGCTACCGCTCTTCAAAAGACTATCCTGTGAGAAATTTTCTTCTACTCTCTTCATGTCTTTATTAAGTGGTTCTTCAGGGTAGCCTCTCTTCAATAATCGCTGTTTCAGGTCATGAGCCTGTCTATGGTACCCACTGTCTTTGCTGTTAATACGCCTCAATCTAATAAATTGTCCGTAAGGTACGGCTTTTTTGACACTGTGGATGGAAGCTATCGTGGTGGAGCAAGGAGTTGGTCGCCGTGGGCTTACGAAAGCCCTCCGTGACCAACTCGTCGCCTTCCACCAGGACAGCCACATTGAGGAATTCCAACCTAGTACCTCCAAAATTGAGGGTGAAAGTCATTCCCATGTCATTTTTATTGAGAAAATTAACAAACTCGCTGACCTCCTTTTCTGTACCCTCCCAGACTATGAACACCTCATCCACAAAGCGCAGATACGTCTTTAACTTAGGGAGAAATGGATTCGTAGTGGAATAAATATACCTGTCCTCTAGTCTGGCAAGGTACATATTAGCTAATGTGCCGGAGACGGGGGTCCCCATGGCTGTACCCATCCTTTGCCTAAACCACTCGTTCCCAAACTGAAACACATTATTGGTTAAGATAAACTCAAGTGCCTCACCAATAAAGTCACAGTATAACCGGCTTTTACCCAAGTTCGCCACAATGTCAGGGACCGCCTCTACACCCGCATCATGAGGGATGCGGGTGTAGAGGCTTTCCACATTGAGGGACACCAATTGGTAACCCTTTTGCCAATGCAATTCCCTAAGGGCCAATAAAAA
The DNA here is from genome assembly GCF_905171765.1 of Bufo bufo. Lineage (NCBI taxonomy): Eukaryota > Metazoa > Chordata > Amphibia > Anura > Bufonidae > Bufo > Bufo bufo. The sequence goes on from NC_053392.1 coordinate 599,465,220, forward strand.
ATCATTAGTGTCCCTGAGATATGCTGGGGCACTTGTGAGTGCTGGTCTCAAGAGCCAGTCTACATATTTAGACAGAGGCTCAGTCACTGAGCCAATCCCCGCGATGATGGGACATCCCGGGGGGTGGCTCAGTGACTTGTGGACCTTAGGAAGAAAGTACCAAGATGGTCTAGTTGGGGACGATGGGACAAGTTTGTCCAACGTATTCCTAGGGAGGAAACCAGCCTCCACATATCTGCTAACAAGGGACTTCAGCAACTGTTGGGTACTAGGCAAAGGGTCCCCCCGTATCCTCTCGTACACGCGAGTGTCCCCTAGTTGTCTAAGGGCTTCACTTAAATAGTATTCCCTGGACATGAGAACCACATTGCCCCCCTTGTCCGCCGGTTTCACAACTATGTCATCCTGGGAGCAGAGCCAATGTAGGGCTTTTTGCTCATCTGGATTAATATTCGGTTGAGCAGTGGAATAAATCACTGCTCGGATGTCTCTCATTACTTGATGTTGAAATATATCAATGCTACTACCGGCGGGCAAAAAGTGGATCTGACTCCACCTCTAAATGGATCCACAGAGGTGTCAGAAGAGGACTCCTCAGTAACATCCATTCCAGTGAGAAATTCAAGACAGGCTAGTTCTTCTTTATTGACTTTCGTGGATACTTGAAAAGCTGCGGGGTCAGGGCAAAGTAGTGACTCCCCCTGAGTGGTGGCTACCTTCTGTGGAATATCTCTAAACAGCTTATGTAAGTGTAGCTTACGAGTAGCTTTTAAATAAGTCCACTTCAAAGGTGACAGGGTCAAATTGCTCAGTTAGGTTGGGGTTTTCCCCCAGATTGCACTATCGCTATTTTGAGAAAATAGCGAAATTGCTCAGTTAGACCATAACCAAGTCCTTTGCTCAGAACCTTCATGCAACCAGGTGGCAGCAGACGGTCAGTTAGGTTGATCACCAAGTTGTCATCAGGTGATAGGGAAGTCTCTATTTCCTCCAGGACACCTGTTTCTTCTCCCTTTCCGACTTCCTGACCCCTTTTCTTCTTGTTGGTCTTCCTCCGTCCCTTTCTGGTCTTTTTCCTAAAGGGTCACACGACTCCCTTACAGCATCAGCTGGTGCTTGACTAGGATCATCTGAGATACTGGAGTCAGAATCCGTCGTCCAATAATCATTATTCTGACAGCGGTATGATTTTTTTCTTTTGTTGTTTTTTAAACTTTCTGCCAGTGTTCCAATTGAAAATACAGCCAGATTCATAGTCCTGTTTGTCTCTCACAAACTTGTGAGATGGATGTTACGTACACAAGCCCTGGGGGAACTCGGATTAAATGATAGTAATGATCTCAGTCCCTTCCTTTAGTATTAAACTTATAAACATGCGTACGCATTGTGCACACCACTTACAACCTATGATTGTTACATGTATATATATTTTTTTATATTTTTGAGTCACCCTTTTCATGTAGACGCAGCCTGGCTTGTCAATTTCCATGACAACGGCCTGCCCTAGCAATTAAAAGGAGCGATGCGCAAGCACGCATTGACGCACAGCCTGAGGAAGCGCATGTAGCGCGAAACGGCCGCCGCTGTTCAATGCGTGCTTCAGAATTGTCCTCCCCCTGCCACATGCTATTTTGGAAATAAAAGCTGCCGCTATTTCAACACACGGGTAAGTGCCGCTGTCTATTTTCTCCTCTACACTGGTTCCATGTATATTAATAGGGACTCCTGACTTTACATTGAAAGTCAATGGGGGACGGATCCGTTTGGCTCCGCACGGCCAGGCGGACGCCAAAACGACTTTTTCTTCATGTCCGTGGATCCTCCAAAAATCAAGGAAGAACCACGGAAGAAAAAACGGACACGGAGCACGGACCTACGGACCCCGTTTTTGCGGACCTTAAAAAAAAACGGTAGTGTGCATGAGGCCTTAGGCTACATGCACACGAACGTTGTTTGTTTCCTTGTCCGTTCCGTTTTGTTTTTTTGCGGATAGGATGCAGACCCATTCATTTCAATGGGTCTGCAAAAAATGCAGACAGCACACCATGTGCTATCCGCATTCGTATGTCTGTTCCGTAGCCCCGCAAAAAAAATATAACATGTCCTATTCTTGTCCGTTTTAGGCATTGTTACAATGAATCCCCAAAAATAAACGGATGGCATCATTTTTTTTTTTTTTTTGCGGCTCTGCAATTTGCAGACCACAAAACACATGTAGACTAAGGCTGGTTTCACACGGTCGTTGCGGGAAAATGTGCGGGTGCGTTGCGGGAACATCCGCGATTTTTCCGTGCGAGTGCAAAACATTGTAATGCGTTTTGCACTCACGTGAGAAAAATCGGTCATGTTTGGTACCCAAACCCGAACTTCTTCACAGAAGTTCGGGCTTGGGATCGGTGTTCTGTAGATTGTATTATTTTCCCTTATAACATGATAATAAGGGAAAATAATAGCATTCTGAATACAGAATGCATAGTAAAATAGCGCTGGAGGGGTTAAAAAAAAAATATAAAAAAATTGAACTCACCTTAGTCTACTTGATCGCGTAGCCCGGCATCTCCTCTCTCTCTCCTTTACTGAACAGGACCTCTGGTGAGCATTCATTATAGGTCAAGGACCTTTGATGACGTCACTCCGGTCATCACATGGTACGTCACATGATCTTTTACCATGGTGATTCACCATGGTAAAAGATCATGTGACGTACCATGTGATGACCAGAGTGACGTCATTAAAGGTCCTTGACCTATAATGATTGCTCACCACAGGTACTATTCAACAAAGGAGACAGAAGGAGATGCCGGCTACGCATACAAGTAGACTAAGGTGAGTTCAATTTTTTTATTTTTTTTTTTAACCCCTCCAGCGCTGTTTTACTATGCATTCTGTATTCAGAATGCTATTATTTTCCCTTTATAACCATGTTATAAGGGAAAATAATAATGATCGGGTCTCCATCCCGATCGTCTCCAAGCAACCGTGCGTGAAAATCGCACCGCATCCGCACTTGCTTGCGGATGCTTGCGATTTTCACGCAACCCTATTCACTTCTATGAGGCCTGCGTTGCGTGAAAAACGCAGAATATAGAGCATGCTGCGATTTTCACGCAACGCACAAGTGATGCGTGAAAATCACCGCTCATGTGAACAGCCCCATAGATAGGTCAGTATTCAGTGCGGGTGCAATGCGTTCACCTCACGCATCCCATCCGCGCGGAATACTCGCCCGTGTGAAAGGGGCCTTAGGCTTTTTTTTCTCTATGCTGAAATTTGACCTGCCGTGCAAATTTATAAATTCTTAGAGTACTTTTTGCCGGATCCGTTTTGCCGGAACACTTGGGGCCGGATCCGGCATTCCGGCAAGTGTTCAGTATTTTTGGCCAGAGAGAAAACTGGAGCATGCTGCGCTATTTTCTTCGGCCAAAAAAACGTAAGAGGGACTGAACTGATGCGTCCTGAACGGATTGCTCTCCATTCAGAACGAATTAGGATAAAACTGATCAGTTTTTTTGCGGTATTGAGCCCCTAGGACGGAACTCAGTGCCAGAAAAGAAAAACGCTAGTGTGAAAGTACCCTAAGCATGTCAGTTTTTGGTGGGGTTTTTCCGTTCCCCAGAGGCAGTTATAGGTGTTGTCGGCCGTTTATGTTGATAACCGGTTGTCAGGATCGGTCATCAGTATCTGATCAGCGGGATCTGATACCCGGCAGCCCCGACTATCAGCGGTTGGAAGAGGAGATGATGCTCCAGTGTGAGCGCCGCTTCCTCGTCAGTACACCGCACGTGGTCTCCTGTGGAGCGGTGGCATAGTGTAATTACTGCTACAAGTATGTATTGTACAGGGTGGGCCATTTATATGGATACACCTTAATAAAATGGGAATGGTTTGTGATATTAACTTCCTGTTTGTGGCACATTAGTATATGTGAGGGGGGAAACTTTTCAAGATGGGTGGTGACCATGGCAGCCATTTTGAATCCAACTTTTGTTTTTTCAATAGGAAGAGGGTCATGTGAACATCAAACTTATTGGGAATTTCACAAGAAAAACAATGGTGTGCTTGGTTTTAACGTAACTTTATTCTTTCATGAGTTATTTACAAGTTTCTGACCACTTATAAAATGTGTTCAATGTGCTGCCCATTGTGCTGGATTGTCAATGCAACCCTCTTCTCCCACTCTTCACACACTGATAGCAACACCGCAGGAGAAATGCTAGCACAGGCTTCCAGTATCCGTAGTTTCAGGTGCTGCACATCTCGTATCTTCACAGCATAGACAATTGCCTTCAGATGACCCCAAAGATAAAAGTCTAAGGGGGTCAGATCGGGAGACCTTGGGGGCCATTCAACTGGCCCACGACGACCAATCCACTTTCCAGGAAACTGTTTATCTAGGAATGCTCGGACCTGACACCCATAATGTGGTGGTGCACCATCTTGCTGGAAAAACTCTGGGAACGTGCCAGCTTCAGTGCATAAAGAGGGAAACACATCATCATGTAGCAATTTCGCATATCCAGTGGCCTTGAGGTTTCCATTGATGAAGAATGGCCCCACTATCTTTGTACCCCATATACCACACCATACCATCAATTTTTTTTGTTCCAACAGTCTTGGAGGGATCTATCCAATGTGGGTTAGTGTCAGGCCAATAGCGGTGGTTTTGTTTAACTTTACCATTCACATAAAAGTTTGCCTCATCACTGAACAAAATCTTCTGCGTAAACTGAGGGTCCTGTTCCAATTTTTGTTTTGTCCATTCTGCAAATTCAGTGCGCCGATCTGGGTCATCCTCGTTGAGATGCTGCAGTAGCTGGAGTTTGTAAGGGTGCCATTTGTGAGTAGCTAATATCCGCCGAAGGGATGTTCGACTAATGCCACTCTCCAGTGACATGCGGCGAGTGCTACGCTGTGGGCTCTTGCTGAATGAAGCTAGGACAGCCACTGATGTGTCTTCATTACAGACAGATTTCATGCGCCCACATTTTGGCAAATCCAACACTGAACCAGTTTCACTAAACTTAGCAAGCAGTTTGCTAACTGTAGCATGGGAGATGGGTGGTTTCGTAGGGTGTCTTGCATTGAAATCTGCTGCAATGACCCGGTTACTGCGTTCACCAGACATCAACACAATTTCTATCCGCTCCTCACGTGTTAACCTCGGCGACATGTCAATGGCTGTAAACAAAGAGAAACTTGTAAATAACTCATGAAAGAATAAAGTTACGTTAAAACCAAGCACACCATTGTTTTTCGTGTGAAATTCCCAATAAGTTTGATGTGTCACATGACCCTCTCCCTATTAAAAAACAAAAGTTGGATTCAAAATGGCCGACTTCAAAATGGCCGCCATGGTCACCACCCAACTTGAAAAGTTTCCCCCCTCACATATACTAATGTGCCACAAACAGGAAGTTAATATCACCAACCATTCACATTTTATTAAGGTGTATCCATATAAATGGCCCACCCTGTAGTATCGGGCATGCTGTAGTATTGAAGTATTATGTGCCACCAGAGGTCGCAATAACGCCTGTACAAGTGTCATAGACGCGTCTTCAGGCGATTTTACTCCTTAAAAAAAGTCTAAGGTGCACCGATACACCTTGAAGTATTATGCGATGCTGCCTGTGCCTGAAATGACCAATAACAAAGCTCCTTACAGCATGGAGCTTTGTTATTGGTCGGATTGAGCGGGCAGACGGACCATTCTGCACACCGCTCTGAAGTGAGGAGGAAGAGTCCTGCAGCGGTGCGAGATTCTCATCGGGTGGCGCCTGGCGGGGTCAGCGGTCTTGGGCTGCGGGTCACTCCCTCCATGTGCTGACGGCGTCCTCTCCAGTGAAGAATGTGCGGCCAAACTCCATAGCAACTAGATACCAACAGACTCCCCCCAGGGCACTATATGCCTGGGCATGCTTGCCCTGGTCGGATGGATAAAATGATCGGGTCCGTGCTAGGCCAGTCGGGTGCAGCGCATGTTGACATGGAGACTGGGGGGGCTGATGTGTTGGGGTGGGCTATGAGTTTGGGCGCACGTTCTTCACTGGAGAGGACGCTGTGAGCACATGGAGAAAGTGACCCGCAGCCCGACCGTCCAGAACATGAAGTGAATGTGACCAGTGGAAGACTTAGGATTGGTGAGCACATGAAATGAATTTCTCATAATTAGACGGCACAATTAGTGATTGGTGCAATGTTATATATGTCCCGCTGGGATCTAAGAGGGCTTACATTTTTAGGGAGACTCCAGAAAAACCAAGGAGGGTTGGCAAATAGGCAATAGATTGTCCCAGATATAGGGGCCGCCATTTTGCCTCCATTAGGTCTCATGTACACGACTGTATCCATTTTGAGGTCTGCAAATCGCAGATCCACAAAATATGGACATCCGTGTGCTATCCACATCTCCATGCTGCAAAAGATAGAGCATCTCCTGTTCTGGCGGACCCACTTAAATCAATGGGTCCGCAAGAAAATGCGGATTGAACACGGACCGCATCCGTGATTTGCGTACCGCAAAATGGATACAGTCGTGTGCTTCAGACCTTATAGTGAAAGCCACAGTGCTCATAGATGTAAAGTACAGAGACGCCAAGTGCACTATACTGTGCAATAGTCCAATATACCGTGTATAAGACTGTCCTATAACTGACTCCTGTGCATTCGTCCCAGACCGCCAGCCACTGCTCCCGGCCACAACCACCAGATGTTCCAGACCGCCAGCCACTGCTCCCGGCCACAACCACCAGACGTCCCAGACCGCCAGCCACTGCTCCCGGCCACAACCACCAGACGTCCCAGACCGCCAGCCACTGCTCCCGGCCACAACCACCAGACGTCCCAGACCGCCAGCCACTGCTCCCGGCCACAACCACCAGACGTCCCTGTTGAATTCTTATTGCATTGAGTTTTGCACAGTCTACCGCGCCGATCTCTACGTGACAGATTTGGTGCTTCAAGAAAGGTAGGGATTCAGTCTTCTGAGAGGTAAATGTAAAAAATTAGCTATTTCTGCATGGAAGACCTTATTGAGGAGACTGGTAATGGTTTCCTTGCCGAAATAGCAACATCTTAACATTATTTAGGCCTGTGTATTATATATATGAATTACCGCAAATTACGTACTCCTCCTCGGCTAAAAATACTCCTCAAAAATGGTCAGAGGAGTATCTTTACTCTTCCGGAAAAAATGTAGCGCGACCTCTGTGTGCCACTGTCCCTGGTACAATGTCCTCCTTTATGGGGTTGTGGAAGTGACCGCCCGACGTGTGACTGAGAATTACTAAAAGCTCATTCCCTTTGCTGGTTCTGTACAACGCTGCAGATTTACCGCACAGAAATCCGCAAAGTAAATCCGCAGCTGACCAGAACCCCGCCTTATACTGCACTGCAGCCGTTCTCTATGTGCTATATGGCGGAATTATTTCTGTACTGTGCGATGGACGCGGCTGAAGGTTTCTTTATTCATTAGTTTCTTATTATCATAATTTGTATTTTTCATGTTTTGTTAATGAATTATGAGAACTTTTCCCAGTAATAAAATAAATTGCACTGGTTAAATGATTTTGGGTCACTGACCAGCATACATGTCCGTATATGGCTGCATTGCTAAGAAAAATGATATTTTAACCCCTTCTCGACCAGCGGCGTACATGTACTTCGCAGCGTGACATAACGTGCCATACAGCTACGTCCCGGTGACCGGGCAGGTGCAGTATCTGCATCCTTCTGATCAGTGGCACGGACCCAGCTTTCACTGACAGCCAAGACGCTGCTGTATACTCCAGTATCTGTGAATACTCCGATGCTGGTGTATTAACCCCCTCTATGCCTCGGTCAACGCTGACAGCGCCATGTTTCGGGTTTGCGGATTTCACGCTGCGGTGACTGGGACCCGATGGCTGGAAAGGCAGCCTGATGTCTTACACAGGCCCCAGAGCCTCCCGGCCCGGAAGACTATGAGACCCAGTCTAGGGTATCAGACCCCCAAAAGTTAAAGTCCCACAGTGGGACAAAAATAAAAAGTAAAAAAAAAAGCCAAAAAGCAAAAAATCCCCTTTCCCATGAGAAAGACATATACAATTGTAAAAAATAGAAAAAAAATAAAGAAAAACAGACATATTAGGTATCACCGCGTCTGTAACAACCGGCTCTATAAAAAAAAAATCACATTAACCCCCCCCCCCGGTCAGGTGAATGCCTTAAAAAATTTAATAAATAAAAACTCTGCCAAAACAACAATTTTTTGGTCATCTTGCCACAAAAAATGTAATACTGAATTATCAAAAAATCATATATACCCAAAAATGGTAACAATGAAAACTTAAACTCCTCCTGCAAAAAATGAGTCCCTACACAAGACGATTGCCAAAATAATACAAAAATATGGCTTATAGAAATTGGAGACACTGAAACGTGATTTTTTCCCTTACGCCCATGACAGCACCCTTGAGATACCGCCTCCATCCAGGACAGGAAACAGGAACTTTCGTGGAGAGCTCATAAGGAGGAGCATGGCCCCAAGACCACCAGTTCCTGTTTCCTGTCCTAGACAGGGACGGTTCGTGGAGAAAACAAGAAGGTTAGGCTGCAGGGCCCCGGAGAACTATTTCGAAGGGGGGTTACCTGTTCCGGCGTAAGTCTCCTCTAGGAGCCGCCGACCGGAGTCTGGTGCTGCTGCTGGGGTCTGGCTTTCGCCGCGCTGCCGCCACTCTGCAGTCCCGGCCGCACTGAGAGGTGCGCCCGACACGCCGGTCCCTCCTGACAGTGTTCAGGCGGGCCGGGGCCTCCTCACCATCCTTCTCTGGGGAGAGAAAATCTCGCGATCCAAGCGAGATCCGGTCTCGGCGTCGAGACTTCCGGTATTTGGAACGCATGTAGCGTGCGTTCCGGAAGTAGGAAGTGCTTCTCCTACTTATGGCCGCAGATGGTTTCAGCAGGACCCGACCGAGGGAATCGAACCCAAAGGAGGCGCACGGTCAGCAGCAGCCCAGCCAGCCTTATTGGAAGCCGGATTTTTTGGATCCTGGGAGTTACTCTACCCCACAGCAGTATGGAGGAGGAGAGTGCCCAACGCGCCGATCAGCAGGAGGGTCATGAGAGCAGACCGGTACTCCTGGTGGGGTAAGGGGGATCATTCCCCATCACTTGTTGTTTGTAGTCAGGCTAAATCTCCTTTCCCTCCTTTCCTTCTTGCTTTTTAGACTATAAAAGAGGGCCCTAGGAAGGCAATTTCAAAAACCAGAGGGAAGGAATGTGCCGTCTGTAAAAAGAAACTTGCCCCCTCTTGGGCGAAAAAATTATGTCAACGTTGCATTGAGAAACTAGTGGAGGAGGAGTCCCCATCCCTTTTGCAGAGTATTAGGGAGATGGTGAAGACAGAGGTCTCGGATTCTTTGAAAGATTTCAAAAAGAGCTTCCCCTCTGTAGCCTCAAGCTCCCTTGGAACCAGATCAGGCACAGCTAATAAATCTGACTCGGATCCCTTAGAAGATAGTGATACAGGAGAAATCCTAGATAGCCCAGACTCCTCCCAGGATGAAGAATCCACGGGCAGGCCACTTTTTTCCCCAGATGATACGGAAGCTTTATTGAAAGCGATTCGTGCGACCATGAAGCTAGACGAATCTAAAGACCCAAAATCCGTTCAGGATATCATGTTTGGTGACCTCGGGCAGAAAAAATCTAGAGTTTTTCCCGTAAACGAGAATATAAAATTCTTAATACAGAAGGAATGGGAAAGACCCGATAAAAAAATTTTTGTCCCTAAAAATGTGAAAAGGAAATATCCTTTTGATGAGGCAGACTCAGTAAAATGGGACAGGCCTCCTAAGTTGGATGCACCGGTTGCAAAAATCTCAAAAAAATCAGCTCTACCGTTTGAGGACCTGGGTACTCTTAAAGACCCTATGGATAAACGAGCAGAGGTTTACCTTAAAAAAGTTTGGGAGACCTCAGCTCAAGCGTTCAAACCAAATATTGCCGCCACATCCACTGCTAGGTCTCTGAAATTATGGCTGGAAGAATTAGAATCCCACATTCAGAATAAAACCCCGAGAGGTCAATTGTTATCCGTTTTTCCCACTCTACTTAAAGCAGTAGACTTTATTTCTGATGCCTCGGCAGATGCTCTAAAATTAAATGCTAGGTCAGCTGCTCTTTCTAATTCAGCCAGACGGGCTATTTGGCTAAAAGGATGGTCAGGAGACACTGGATCAAAAAATAAGCTTTGTGCAATTCCTTGTCAGGGCGATTATCTTTTTGGGTCCGTCTTGGACGACCTTTTGGATAAAGCTTCGGACAATAAAAAAGGATTCCCTGTCTCCAGACCCCTGAGAAAACAACGGTTTTTTCGCAAAAACAAGAAAGATTTTTTTAGGGGCCAGAGGAAAGACTTCAGAGCAGACAACAAGAATAGGAAAAGTAAGAACTAAATCCTCTTTAGTTCCCAATCCTCCTCAACCTCTAAACCATCACAGCAATGACGGTTTCTCTCCCGTGGGTGGCAGACTTTCTCTCTTCCCTTACGCTTGGGAGAAAATCTCCTCAAGCCCCTGGATTTTAAGCGTGATAAGAGAAGGGTTTTGTCTAGAGTTTGTCTCTCACCCACCAGACAGATTCAAAATTACAAATTTTCTAGGGAATTCAGGGAAAAATCTAGCTTTACAACAGGAGATTGCATCCTTACTTCAAAAAAATGTTCTGATTCCGGTGCCGGAGGCGGAGAGAGGCAGGGGGTTCTACTCTTCCCTTTTTCTGGTTCCCAAACCGGATGGAACATTCAGAACAATCATAAATCTGAAAGATCTAAATCAGTTTCTCTCCTACAAAAAATTCAGAATGGAATCCATCCAATCAGTTTTAAAACATCTTTTCGGGGGCTGTTTCATGGCTACAATAGATATAAGAGATGCGTACTATCACATCCCTATTCAGGCAGACTGTCAAAAATTCCTCAGAGTCGCTGTCTCCATAGGAAGTCACATTCAGCACCTACAATATACAGCCCTTCCCTTTGGGATTTCTCAAGCTCCAAGGCTTTTCACGAAAGTCATGGCAGAAGTCATGGCTCATATAAGAGAGAGAGACATTCTAGTGATTCCTTACCTAGACGATCTCCTGGTGGTAGCAGAGTCAGAATCCCTTCTCGAAATACACCTCAAAAAAGTAGTGCAGATCCTAGAAGACCTCGGCTGGCAAATAAACTGGGAAAAATCACATCTAATACCTTCCCAAGTTCGTGTCTTCTTAGGAATGATGCTGGACTCAAAGAAACTACTTTGTATCCTACCCCAAGACAAGATTCAGAGATTAATACAACAGGTTCAGTCCCTGATATCTACAAAAAACCCCACTATCAGACAAGCAATGGCGGTCTTGGGCAGAATGACTTCCACTATACCAGCGGTCAGGTAGAGCCATCTTCACTCCAGACCCCTACAGTGGCAAATTCTGAAGGAATGGCAGGGTACCCTACGCCCATTAGACACACCCCTCACACTCACCCCCCAAGTGATCCAGTCTCTTCGCTGGTGGCTGAATCCTGTAAACCTGTCCCAGGGACTCCCTTGGATCCAACAAAATTTTGTTACCCTTACCACTGACGCAAGTCCTTCCGGTTGGGGGGCCTGTTGCCTAGGGTACTTAAGGCAAGGTGTTTGGGGAAGAGAGCAGAGTCTAGACTCCCAAAACATGAGGGAACTGAGAGCGGTTTTTCTCGCCTTAAAAGAATTTCTTCCTCTACTTCAGGGAAAAGCTATAAAAGTTTTTTCGGACAACACCACAGTTGTCTCCTACTTAAACAAGCAAGGAGGAACCAGATCAGAAAATCTTATGCAGTTAACAACGGATATATTTTCCCTTATAGTTCCCTCTGTCCCGTCCCTTATGGCAGTACATCTAAAAGGTACAGAAAACAAGGTGGCAGATTTCTTAAGCAGAAATACACTAGACCAGGGGGAATGGTGTTTGAATCAAATGGTCTTCGATCAAATAATTCAACTTTGGGGTAGCCCTCATCTGGACTTATTTGCTACCAGAGAAAACAGAAAGTGTCATCTTTTCTTTTCCCTCAGCGCGAGAGATTCACCAACAGGGATAGATGCCTTCTCCCTTCACTGGCCGAACCAGCTCCTCTACGCCTTTCCTCCGTTAAGACTTCTTCCAAGATTCCTACAGAAGTTGAGACAAGAAAGAACGACAGTGATCTTAATTGCTCCATTCTGGCCCAGAAGAACCTGGTTCACTTGGTTAAGGAAGCTATCCTTGACAGACCCCTGGATTCTCCCGGAGAGGCAAGACCTTCTGTCCCAAGGACCGGTCAACCATCCGAATGTGAGGCAGTTACACTTAACAGCATGGCTCTTGAGGGGGAAATCCTAGAAAGTAGAGGACTCTCCAAGAAGGTAGTTTCCACCTTACTATCCTGCAGAAAGGACATCACATCGTCCATTTATCTCAGAATCTGGAACACCTTCCAAAAGTTTGCAAAAGATCCGGTCAATCCTTTAAATCCTCCACCTATGTGTAAGGTTTTAGATTTTCTGCAAGCAGGTCATGAAAAGAATTTGAGGCCAAGTACTCTGAAGGTACAGGTATCCGCTTTGAGTGCATTCTTTGACTCCCATCGCTAACCACCCGTGGGTCCGAAGATTTTTTAAAGCCATCAGCAGGCTTAGACCTATATCTGGACCTTCAGTTCCCCCCTGGGACCTCAACTTGGTCCTCACTAGCCTCATGGAGCCTCCCTTTGAGCCACTTAAAGAGTTACCCATAAAAATCCTGTCCTTCAAAACAGCTTTTCTTGTGGCAATTACCTCAGCAAGGAGGGTTGGTGAGATTTCGGCTTTTTCTACTTCACCACCTTACACTAACATCCTAGATGATAGGGTACTCATTAAACCAGACCCTTCCTTCTTACCGAAAATGGTTTCTATGTTTCACAGAACACAGGATATTATCCTTCCTTCCCTGTGTCAAAATCCGAGAAATAAAAAAGAGGAAAAACTCCATTGTTTAGATGTAAAAAGATGTTTATCCCATTATCTGGAGGTTACTAGTCAGTGGAGGAAAACCTCAAAACTTTTCATTCAATTTAGTGGGAAAAATAAGGGTCTCCCAGCTTCTACTAAAACCCTTTCCAGATGGATCGTGAGAGCCATTAATTTGGCCTATTCTTCAACTGGAAAGGCTCCCCCGGGGGGTTTTGGTGCTCATTCCACAAGATCAGTTTCCACCACTTGGGCAGAAAGGGCCGACGCTACTCTAGAACAGATTTGTAGAGCAGCCACATGGCAGTCGCCGGGCACCTTCTTCCGTCACTACAGATTAGACCTAGGCTCTAGAGAACAACTAGCCTAAGGTAGGAAAGTCCTCCAGGCAGTAGTCCCACCCTAAAGAATAAAGGGGTTTCTATTCTATTCGTCTCTCAAGGGTGCTGTCATGGGCGTAAGGGAAATTTAAGATTACACTTACCGGTAATCACTTTTCCATAAGCCCATGACAGCACCCGGGTTTATTCCCACCCTATATAGAATTAATACGAATTAAAAAAAAAAAAAAAAAATATATATATATATATATATATAGATATAGATATATATAGATATAGAGAGAAAAAAAAAAATCATATATACAAAAAAAATAAAATAAATGTGTGTAAGAGTGTGGTCTAGGACAAGTTCTTGCGATTAACTGGTGGTCTTGGGGCCATGCTCCTCCTTATGAGCTCTCCACGAAAGTTCCTGTTTCCTGTCCTGGATGGAGGCGGTCTCTCAAGGGTGCTGTCATGGGCTTATGGAAAAGTGATTACCGGTAAGTGTAATCTTAAATTTTTTTCCAAAAAGATTTATGTAAAACTGAAAATAAAACAAAAGTAGACCTATTTGGTATCGTCATTTCCCTACAATGTTTTCTTTAGAAAATAAGACATGATCTTTTCTGTCAGGTGAACATCGTAAAAAAATAAAAACTGTGCCAGAACATCCATTTTTTTGGTTTCCTTGCCTCACACACAAAAAGTATAATATAGAGCTATTAGAAATCATATTACCCCAAAATAATACCAATAAAACTTTCACCTTATTTAGTAGTTTCACAGGGTCACGGTGAGGAATAAGTAGAGCCATTTGCTGTCAGCTAGCAGAGGAAGCCGGCTCCACAGGGGGTCCTGCTTCAAAACAGACCACGTGTTTACAGTTCACACCCCCCCTCAGCCAGCATGGAGGCTAAAGGTCCATTCATGGGTCCGCATCCGTTCCGCAATTTCATTGGGCCCGGAATGTGCTGTCCGCATCCTCACTTCCGTTCCGCAAAAAAATAGAACATGTCCTATTCTTTTCCGCAATTGCGAACAAGAAAAGGCATTTTCTATGAGAGTGCCGGCGATGTGCGGTCCACAAAATGCAGAACGCACATTGCCGGTGTTAGTGTTTTGCGGATCCGCAAAAGACAGACGTATGAATTAACCCTTACTCATCCTAGAGGAACCCCCCATTTGACCGAGATAAATATCTCGGTCAAATGCCAACTTTGTATAAAAAAATGGGAAAAGTTGTCTTTTGCCAAGATATTTCTCTCACCCAGCATGGGTATATGTAAAATGACACCCCAAAACACATTGCCCAACTTCTCCTGAGTACGGTGATACCAGATGTGTAACACTTTTTTGCAGCCTAGGTGGGCAAAGGGGCCCACATTCCAAAGAGCACCTTTCGGATTTCACCGCCCATTTTTTACAGATTTTGATTTCAAACCACTTCTCACGCATTCGGGCCCCTAAAATGCCAGGGCAGTATAACTACCCCACAAGTGACCCCATTTTGGAAAGAAGACATCCCAAGGTATTTCGTGATGGGCATAGTGAGTTCATGGAAGTTTTTATTTTTTGTCACAAGTTAGTGGAATATGAGACTTTGTAAGAAAAAAATAAAAAATCATAATTTTCCGCTAACTTGTGACAAAAAATAAAAAATTCTAGGAACTCGCCATGCCGCTCACGGAATACCTTGGGGTGTCTTCTTTCCAAAATGGGGTCACTTGTGGGGTAGTTATACTGCCCTGGCATTCTAGGGGCCCTAATGTGTGGTAAGTAGGTAAATGACCTGTGAAATCCTAAAGGTGCTCTTTGGAATGTGGGCCCCTTTGCCCACCTAGGCTGCAAAAAAGTGTCACACATGTGGTATCGCCGTATTCAGGAGAAGTTGGGCAATGTGTTTTAGGGTGTCTTTTTACATATACTCATGCTGGGTGAGAGAAATATCTCGACAAAAGACAACTTTTCCCATTTTTTATACAAAGTTGGCATTTGACCAAGATATTTATCTCACCCAGCATGGGTATATGTACAATGACACCCCAAAACACGTTGCCCAACTTCTCCTGAGTACGGCGATACCAGATGTGTGACACTTTTTTGCAGCCTAGATGCGCAATGGGGCCCAAATTCCTTTTAGGAGGGCATTTTTGGGCATTTTTAGACATTTGGATCCCAGACTTCTTCTCACGCTTTAGGGCCCCTAAAATGCCAAGGCAGTATAAATACCCCACATGTGACCCCATTTTGAAAAGAAGACACCCGAAGGTATTCAATGAGGGGCATGGCGAGTTCATAGAATTTTTTTTTTTTTTTTGGCACAGGTTAGCGGAAATTAATTAATTTATTTTTACCTTGGGGTGTCTTCTTTCCGAAATGGGGTCACATGTGGGGTATTTATACTGCCCTGGCATTCTAGGGGCCCTAAAGCGTGAGAAGTCTGGAATATAAATGTCAAAAAAAATTTACGCATTTGGATTCCGTGAGGGGTATGGTGAGTTCATGTGAGATTTTATTTTTTGACACAAGTTAGTGGAATATGAGACTTTGTAAAAAAAAATAATACATTTCCGCTAACTTGGGCCAAAAAAATGTCTGAATGGAGCCTTACAGGGGGGTGATCAATGACAGGGGGGTGATCAGGGAGTCTATATGGGGTGATCACCCCCCTGTCATTGATCACCCCCCTATAAGGCTCCATTCAGACGTCTGTATGTGTTTTGCGGATCCGATCCATGTATCCGTGGATCCGTAAAAAACATACGGACGTCTGAATGGAGCCTTACAAGGGGGTGATGAATGACAGGGGGGTGATCAATGACAGGGGGGTGATCAGGGAGTCTATATGGGGTGATCAGGGGTGATCAAGGGGTTAATAAGTGACAGGGGGGGAGGTGTAGTGTAGTGGTGCTTGGTGCTACATATTGCTGAGCTGCCTGTGTCCTCTGGTGGTCGATCCAAACAAAATGGACCACCAGAGGACCAGGTAGCAGGTATATTAGACGCTGTTATGAAAACAGCGTCTAATATACCTGTTAGGGGTTAAAAAAATCACACGATCGTTCGCTGGCAGGCTGGAGATCTACTCGCGTCTCGCGAGATGACGCGTATATGCGTGACTGTGCGCAGGGCTGTCGCCTCCGGAACGCGATCCTGCGTTAGGCGGTCCGGAGGCGGTTAAAACCGATTTTACAAACTTTGTTAACCCTTTAGGCGTTCCACAAGAATTAAAGGAAAATGGAGATCAAATTTTTAAATTTCACTTTTTTGGCAGATTTTCCATTTTAATCCAATTTTTTCTTTAACACATCGATGGTTAACAGCCAAACAAAACTCAATATTTATTACCCAGATTCTGCGGTTTACAGAAACCCCCCCTACGTGTGGTCATTAGCTGCTGTATGGACACATGGCAGGGCGCAGAAGAAAAGGAACTCCACATGGTTTTTAGATGCCATGTCCCATTTGAACCCCCTCTGATGCACCCTTACAGTAGAAACTCCCAAGAAGTGACCCCATTTTGGAAACTAGGGGATAAGGTGCCAGTTGTATTGGTACTATTTTTGGGTACATATGATTTTTTGATCATTCATTATAACACTTTATGGGGCAAGGTGACCAAAAAATGGGTTGTTTTAGCACAGTTTTTATTTATTTATTTTTACAGCGTTCACCTGAGGGGTTCAGCCAAGTGACATTTTTATAGATCAGATTGTTACAGACGTGGCAATACCTAATATGTATACTTTTACTTATTTATTTAAGTTTTACACAATAATAGCATTTGTGAAACAAAAAAATTGTTTTAATGTGTCTATGTTCTGAGAACTATATTTTTTTTTGTTTTTGAGAGATTTTTTTATGCAGGGGCTAATTTTTGGCGGAATGAAGTGACTGTTTTATTGGTACCATTTTGTGGGACATACACCTTTTTGATCAATTGGTGTTGCACTTTTTGTGATGCAAGGTGACAAAAATAGCTTTTTTTGATATTTATTTTTATGGTGTTTATCGGACTGGTCTATCATGTGATATATTTATAGAGCCGACCGTCACGGACGCGGCGATACCTAATATGTCTATTTTATGAAATTTTTTTCTATTTTTAACTTTTTTTTTTTATTCCTTACTTGGGGAATTTCTTTTTTTACATGTGAAACTTTTTTTTTTTTTTTAACACTTAATTTTTTATTTATTTATTTTTTACACTTTTCGTCCCCCATAAGGTCATACAAGACCTCTGGGGGACATTTACTTCACTTTTTTTTTTTTCCACTGTTGATTTCTCCTGTAACTGGGGCTAACATAGTAGCCCCAGTTACAGAAGAAATACACCCCCCCAGAGAGGCTATACAGCGCTGTACAGCTTCAGTGCAGGGCTGATCTAGGTCTCTGAAAGACCTCACACAGCTCCTGCACTCTCCGGTCCTGGCGATCACATGTCCGCCGGGCCAGAACAGGAAGCGCATAGCGCTTCCTGCTCTGCATACACAGCGCTCGGTGAGCACTGTGTATGCAGCGATCCCGAAGGCAGGGAGACCTGGGCACCGTCCCTCCCTTCTCTCTGGGTTGCCCTGCTGTCACTGACAGCGGGCAACCCGATCAGCAGCTGCAGTTTCTGAACGGACGTTCTGGAACGTCCATTCAGAAATAGAGAACCACCTCCCGGACGTTTATAGTCTATGGGCGGACGGGAGGTTGTTAAGGAATAACAAATATTGACCCAATTTTGCCGCTATAATGAAGTACGAAAACAAGGTTATTACCACATAAAGTGACACATGTCCGATTTGCAAAAGTAGGCCTGGGCAGGAAGGTGAAAACTGGCCTGGGGTAGAAAGGGTTAATATATGCAAGTAAGCCTCTGGGACCAACGGGGGTGTTGCCCTTACACCTAGAGGCTCCTCCTTTCTGCACCCACCACGCCCATTTCACTTTCATTGACAAGGTCAGGTGTGATTACTTCTTCACTGTCTGGTCCTGTCAATCAAATTGAAAAGGGCGTGGCAGGTGCAGAAAGGAGGAGCCTCTAGGTAAAAAGGCAACACCCCCGTTACTCCTGGAGGTTCATTTGCATATAATGAAACATAATTTTCTCAGTAATGCGGGCACATATCAACATGGGACTAACACAGATGCCTTCAGCTGCCAAGCGCACATGTGCCAGGTCAGCCGGTGTCACAGGTACCAATCTGCTGACAGATGCCCTTTATTCTTGTGATTCCAACTGATAGGACGAGGGCAGTCTGAGCTCTAGATCTATGAAGTGATCTACTAGATTACAGCTTTAGGGTCCATTTATACGTTCGCATGTTGGGTCCGGATCCGTTCCGCAATTTTGCGGAAAGGGTGCGGAGCCATTCATTTTCAATGGGGCCGGAACGGATGCGGACAGCATACTATCTGCTGTCCGCATCAGCATTTCCAGATCCGCACTTCCAGCCCCGAAAAAAATAGAACATGTCTTATTCTTGTCCGCAATTGTGGACAAGAAAATGCATTTTCTATGACTGTGTTCTATGACAACGCTGCGGACCGCAGCGTTGTGCGATCCACAAATTCACGGAACGCACATTGCCAGTGTCCGCTTTTTGCGGATCCACAATTTGCGGACCGCAAAACACATGCGGACGTGTGAATGGACCCTTATACTGGTATTACCACTGTGACCTGTAACTGACTATAGTGGTAATTGAAGGGTTAAATAAAGCAAGCCATATGCTATGTAGTGAGGAGTTTTATAAAGAAATGCTATTTGATCTGGACCAAGGACATCAGTCAAGTATGTTTGCAATAGCCGATATAGGGAACTGTTTGTACTCAGCAACCTTGTATATGTAAACCACACCTGTTAATGATTGTTAGAATGAATGTATAGAAGACTGAGAGAACACAGATAAAATTAGAGTTATTTGTAGTGACCCTAGAAGCGTGTATCTGTGTCTCTTTGAAATATACTCTCTGGACATCCGAAGGGAACGCAGGGTGCAGAAGAAAGACCCTTTCAGTAATATGAAGGTGTGACAGGCTTTGACCTGAAACATGGAGGAGCTGCCTTAATACACATTATTATCTCCTCCAGTGTTTCCTCCTCTTATCTCCAGTAATTGTATTTTACATGGGATTTTCTATGATTTTACATCGGTTCATCTTCTTTCCATTCAGGTTCTTACAATATAGGATCCGCTCAGCGTATATCTCTTATATAAGATCATTCTCCTGATTTACCCTTCAAGGATGGATAGGGATGGGGACAAGATGGCAGAGAGTATAATAAATCTCACCCTAGAGATCCTCCTGCGGCTTACTGGAGAGGTGAGAGATTCTGATGATGTCACATTACATCATCTTCTCTATGTTACTAACAGATGGACAAGACTGGAGAGGTGAGGGACTCTGGAGATGTATGGAGTGATATTTATTACTGCGTCTCTCCATAACCAGGAATACACAGTAGTGAAGAAGACCTCTAGTGAGCATTGTCAGGCCCCGGTATCTGAAGGATGGGGAGGAATCCTGAGCCCAATATCCAGGCCGACACCTCACATCCGGATACATGAGAACATCAACAGAGAGAAGATCCTAGAGCTCACCAACAAGATCCTTGAGCTGCTGACTGGAGAGGTGACATCGCTGGGAATGCCGGGACATTATACAGTAATGCTATGAAGGGATCTGGGTGATGACTGTATAATTATGTTGTCAGGTTCCTATAAGGTGTCAGGATGTCGCCGTCTATTTCTCCATGGAGGAGTCTGAGTTTTTAGAAGGACACAAAGATCTGTACAAGAACGTTATGATGGAGGATCACCAGCCACCAAGTAAAAGACATGACTAAATAGACACATCCTCTCACTAGTTATATGTAAGAAATTAATTGTCACCGTCTGTTTTTCCTGCAGTTAAAGAAGAGAGAACAACTCCCAGTCCTCTTCTTCTACATGATGAGAGATGTCCCAGTCTTCTTCTACAGGATGGTTCAGAAGAACATCAAAGCATTCCATATGATGATCAGATAGATGGAAATAAGGTCTCATGAAAGGTTCCCTATTATCTGTAGAAGTGCTGTGAAGATCTTGTGTTCAGTCTTGTTTTATAAACCAGTATTATATGTTTTATCCTTGTATAATGAGAAAGGTAGAGATGGCAGGATTACAGCTAACTATAGACCTTGCATGTCGTCTGGATCTTCTCAGTTTTCTGGTCTGTAGAGACTGCTGGTTGGAATAAGAAAACAATTAGATGCAAATATACAGGAGACCTGCAGATATTTTTTGGGTCAGACAATGAAACATGGCACATGTAGATCCACTGTGTCTCTTGAACAAATTTGACATGGTTCTGCTCCAAAGTGTGTTAGATAAGTGACTCCCTTCCTTCCACTTTATCCCCTGTACAGGGATCTGGACTTTGTTGCAGGGGAACCACTAGGCTGCTGCACTTGAAGTAGTTTCTGTACAAGTGACTGGTGACCCACGGGGTCAGGAAAGGCAGAATACATGCAGTCTGATAAATGGTCTGTTGTCAGGGCGAGCAGCTCAGGATCAGAACGGAGGTCAGGCAAGGGTCAGGTCAGACAGCAAAGGGTCCAATCTAGAAATCGGGCAGAAGTCTGTACACAGAAAAGGCAAGCAAGCTTTGCATGAAACTAGCATACTAGAACCTATTGATCAGGCTCCTTTCCATGGCTTGTAGATATTAGAGTGCGTGCATGCCGGCCCTATAAGAGCCAGAGATAGTGTGTGCACACATGACCTATGGTCAGAGAAGGTCATTATCGGCAGGAAGCAGGCCTCAGCTTGTGTGGGAGGACAGCGTTATTCCAACAGCCGGGACCACTGGGAAGGGAGAGAGGGATGTCTGTGGGACTGGACCACCGGAGCCCTAAAGCTATGGAGCAGGTAAACCAGGCAGCAGGCGTGCCCACCAGCAGGAAGGAGAGGAGCTATAGACATGGACCGCTGCCATAGCAGATAACTCTGCTGTCATTTCATCACTTTTTGTCATTGTAATTAATGATCTTTTCTGGTCACATTAAACATTCCACACGACTTCTCCATCAGTCTGCTGACTTTTACCATTTCTGTTTCACAGCTTTTAAATCTGGGTAAAGATCTGAACAATATTAAGGCTGAAGATACATATGTGAGGAGTGATGAGCAGATCATAGAGGACATTCCCACCGATAACCACCCAGGTGAGTAGTAACCACTACATAAAGCAGAGAAGACTCACAGATTCTGCTCCTTCACTGGCTACTGATGACTCCTTGTATAGTCAGGTAGTGGTGGCAGTTTGGGGGTCACATATTGTACTTTGCGACAGGTTTTCCTTTATTAGCACACAATTGTTACCGATACCAGGTGTCCCACAGTATTGATCAGAAGGTTGGGGTTATCACCCATTCTTCTACCTTCTATGAACCCTCTTTCCATAGTACTTAGAGGCTTTACTGACACTTCAGAATTTTTGGAAAAAGCAAAAGCCTTATGGTAGAGCCGAAATAAAAAGAGCCACCAATGAACAGTAGCAGTTGCCTGTCTGACCATAAAGATCTCACAATGTTCTGCCCTAAAGAAGTAATCATAGGAGGACAAGTCCCCAGTGGTCAGTGACAGCTTGCCGGCCATTCTGCTCCCCCCTTCCTGATGAAGACTTCAATGCTATACCCCACTCTCCCCAGGGGGTCTGACCAATCCCAATATATGGGGTCTCAAAATATCTCATGGCAGCTGTTAAATGGTCCCTTGTTGACACCTCAGAGAACACAGTCGCAGTCCTGGTCTGACAACATATGGGATTATTGTATGTGCAGAGGTTTTATAGGGGAGCAGTTCTCTATTTGCCTTACACCGTGTGTTATCGGGTTCTAGACATAAATTGTAAACCCCGTGGTGTCCTAGTATCACACCCAAACAGGGAGGGGGGGAATTGTGTAATCAGTATTGGAGCCACCTATAGACTGTATCTAGTAGTTCAAAAAGTAATAAATTCTTCTCTGAATGTTGGTTTGCATGAAAAATTAATTTTCACTGGAATAATACTTTTTTTTTTTTTTTAGAACTGTTTCGATGCAAATACAGAGCGACCATTATTAAAAATCCATTAAAGGGAACCTGTCATCAGAAGTGGCCTATTTATTTATTGTATTCATGTTCTGCATTTATTTAGCACTACTATATTCAGCCGGGCTATACAGACATTAGGATCACACTGTCCCCAATGGGGCTCACAGTCTATGTTCCCTATCAGTAAGTCTTTTGGAGTGTTATTGACCTATTTACATGTCCCCATTGTACAAGCTGCCAGCTTTCAGAAACAGGTTTTGTTAAATTTGATAATCAGGTTGTTTGTAGGAAAATAGCTCAGGAGTCACCGGGGCGTACCGCTGGATGAGGCGAGACACAGCGTCATCTCTATCCTCCCCAACTTACTCTCACAGAGCTCTGCTGGCTTCTTGATGTCAGCTTCTGGCAATGGGAAATCTCTCACAGCAGAAGACATTGGCAGGGATCTTGACATCCGCTGACTGTGGTCCCAGCATCTCCTGGGCAAACACAGTGATTGCTTGAAGTCGGTGTGTGTACATATCTGCACGCTTCACATGTCAGGATCCTGGTGCCAGAACAAGGTCTTCTGTGTCTGCGTGAGATTTCTCACTTCCAGGAGCTGACATCAGGAAGCCAGCGGAGGTCTGCAAGAGCAAACTGGGCAGGATAGAGGAGATGACTCAATTACTCGCCTCATCCAGTGGTACGTCCCAGTGACTCCTGTTTGATGACATCAGGTACATTTTAAAAGTGGGTTTTTCCTACAAACAACCTGATTGGTTTTGTTGAATTTGGCAGCTTGTACAGTGGGGACATGTAAAGAGCTCCATAGGCCACTTCTGGTAACAGGTTCCCTTTAATGGAATTTTAATAATGGCCGCCCCTTTATTTGCATAGAAACAGTTATAAACAATTTTCACTGGAATAATAAAAGTTACGTTTTCGTGCAAACCAACATTCAGAGAAGAATTACTACTGGATGCAGTCTATAGGTGGCTGCAATATTCATTACACAATTTCCCCCTCCCTGATTGGGTGTGAAACCCAGGACACCACCGGTGTAGGATTTATGTCTAGAACCCCGATAACACACAGTGTAAGGAAGAATGTGAATTATACAAATTACTTGAACGTGGACATGACAGCTTCATCAATCTCTGGACTCCTGGATTATGCAATTTTGTGATTTTTGTTCATTTTTTGGCCCCCTGTTTCTTTGTTTAGTGGAGGACCTCATCAGAGGATTGCATCCGGTATTCTTGGTTGATAATATGATGGGGATAGTGGAGGTGGACGTCGTGCTTGCTCCTCCCTCTGCCCTCCCCTTTCATGGGCATGGTGGGTGAGTGATCATCTGTCCTTTCTCTGCTGTCCCCTTTCCTCTATAGGGGTCACCATTTTATGTTGATAATAGTGGACTGATGATGTCCTGAGATTTGGGGAGAGGATCTATGACACGCGATCTGTGCGCCGGATTCCTCTTTCCCTAACTGGTAGTGAGGGTCCCTCTGACTCATCTCGGGGGGACCTCCTCTCCCAGGGGACATTCATCTGCCTTTATATCCCTTATAGATGACAATGGCTGCCTCCTCCCAGCCTCTAGTAGAGCCGTTGTGGCCATGTTCAACGGCCTCCGATTCAGTCTGGCGGGGTGCCCGGCGTCCCTTCTCAAAGATTGCGTCTGGGAGCCAATGCGCGTTCTGAGCATGCACTTGGGGGCGGGAGGCGGTATGCTTCCGGCGTCATGGGGTCACTTCCTGCTGGAAGAGGAGGCACCTTTTGCCGGCTGGATTAGGCATTTAGGCCTAGTGTTAAAAGAAGGTCAAGGCGTGTTTATAAATGGCCACTAGAGAAGGCAGCCAGCTCTCTTTGCGCACTGAGTGCTGTGCTGGATTCGGTGTCTGGATACAATGTCGGAGCCGAGTAATTCAGGACGCGCCGACCCCTTTGGACCCTCGAGGCCCACAAGACCTGAGGAGTGGGGAAGTTACCTCTACATGTGGTGAGATATATCCTCTCCTAATATTTATTGATTGTTGTTAGCTTTTGTTGTTATAGGTAGTAAAAACACCTAAGAAGTCATCTAAGCATAAAGAATGTAGGGGATGTAGAGTAGTTTTACCAGCATCTTATGTTAGACCACTATGTCAGGATGTGTGGATAAATTGGTTCTGGAAGAGTCACAATCTTTATCTAAAAGTATTAAGGCTTTGGTGAGATCACAAGTTAAATCATCTCTCAAGTCCCTGAAACGAAATCGTCCACGGTCACCAGAAAGGGCCGGTTACAGTAGAAAGACTGATTCTGAAAACCCTCGGGAGGATGATGATTTAAATTCCAGCCACAATATCTCCGATGATTTATCGTATTCTGAGGAGGATACAGGAGGGACGACCCTGTTTCTGGGTGAAGATACTGAACTTTTATTAAAGGCTGTTAAAGCTACCATTCAGTCAGAGGATGTAAAACAGCCTAGATCAGTAGCTGACCAAGTTTTTGAGGGACTGGGACCTAAACATCATAGAGTATTTTTAGTGCCTAGAAATATGGAAGCTCTTATTAGAAAGGAGTGTAAAAATCCTGATAGAATTTTTTTTATACCAACTACAGTCAAGAGAAAGTATCCCTTTGAAGAATATGTATCTGAGGTATGGGATAGGGCCCCCACAGTGGATGCACCAGTTGTTAGGCCTGCTATTGCCCTTTCTGGGTCTCTAGGTCTTTAAAGGGCTTCTGTCCCCCCCCCCCCCAACAGCAATTTTCAGTATTGGACTTAATATAATTGCTAATGTACCCCTCTGGCTGTGCTTTAAAGGGATTCTGTCATCAGAATTTAGGCCTATAACCTAAACATATGGCGAGGTCCCTACTAATACACAGAATACTAAAGTGACCTTATCAAATGCGCCTGTGGCTCTATAATCATATAAAACAGGTTTATATAACCTCTTCTCACGTCAGAAATGTGTCCAAGGGGACGTCTCATGATACAGGGTGCCCGGCTGCAGCCATCTCCTTTCGGTGCCCAGCGCCGCCTTCTGAATTGAAATCGCCGTCCTCCCTTTTATTAGAGCCGCCTACCTCAGTTCATCGCCGCCTCTCTAACGTCCGCTCTCCTCAGGTTATACCTAGTGCACACACACGGGATCTGGCGATTTCAATTCAGAAGGCGGCGCTGGGCACCGAAAGGAGATGGCTGCAGCCGGGCACCCTGCATCATGAGACGTCCCCTTGGACACATTTGTGACGAGAGTGACAGAATATATAAACCTGTTTTATATGATTATAGAGCCACAGGCGCATTTGATAAGGTCACTTTAGGATTCTGTGTATTAGTAGGGACCTCGCCATATGTTTAGGTTATAGGCCTAAATTCTGATGACAGAATCCTTTTAAATTCTTTAAAAATAGTACTTTTGTGATATGCAAATTTCTTTACTACCAGCAAGTTAGGCGGTTACTTGCTGGTAGCGGTCTAAAAAAAACGCCCCCGCCTCCACTTGATTGACAGGGCCAGCAAGCGCTCTCCTCCTCCCGCTGGCCCTGTCTGCAGCTGAAATCCCACGCCTGCGCTGTCTTCTCTTCTGGGTGTAGGGCTGACGTCATCGGCGCAGGCGCACTGAGGAAGGAGCAGCCAAGCGAGCGTCCTTCTCTCTGAGCGCCTGCGCCGAATGAGGACCGGTACGGCGCAGGCGCGGGATTTCAGCTGCAGACAGGGCAGCGGGAGGAGGAGAGCGCTCGCTGGCCCTGGCAATCAAGTGGAGGAAGGGGTTGTTTTTTTAGACCGAGGATGCAGCGGCTAGCAGCAAGTAACCGCCCAACTTGCTGGTAGTGAAGAAATTTGCATATCACAAAAGTACTATTTTTAAAGAATTTAAAGCACAGCCAGAGGTAAGAGGCGTATATATGGACTCTGCGTACATTAGCAATTATATTAAGTCCAATACTGAAAATGTTTGGGGGGTGACAGAAGCCCTTTAAGGTTATGGTTAGATCAGCTTGAGTCTCATATTAAGGACAAGACTCCTAGAATTACTTTCTTCTCGTCCTACCTTCCTTAAAGCAAGTGATTTCCTAGCAGATGCATTTTTACTGATGCAGTGCGTTTTTCTGCTAGAGCGGCGGCCATGTCGAATGCTGCCAGATGCGCCACCTGGTTAAAGTCGGGGAAAGGGGACCAGGGCTCTAAGGCTTGAGTTTGCGCAGTCCCATGTGTAGGTTCTAGGCTTTTTGGCCCCTCCTTAGATGATATTCTGGATAGAGCTTATGATATAAAAAGATGGGGTTCCCAGTTCCCCAAAAGTCTACCTTTTTTCGCGAACCCCAGTCCAATTTTAGAAAACAAAAGGGCAGGCAGAGTGACAAAAGATAGAGATTTCCTAAAAGATCTAGCAGATTTTTTGTTAAAGCCCCAAGAAAGTACAGTAGATCTAAAGACAAACAGCAATGACGCCATAAGTCATGTGGGAGGAAGGTTGTCAGTTTTTTCCGGCCTGGGGTCCATTTCCCAGAACAGATGGATTCTAGAGATCATAAAACATGAGCATCGGATATAATTACTTTCTCGTCCTCTCGACTTTTTTGTTCAAACAATATGCCCCAAGGATCTCAAAAAAAGAGAAACTTTAGAATTGGAAGTTATGGCTCTATTAAGCAAAGGGGTGGTTTGCCCGGTTCCCAAAGAGAAGTAGGGAAGGGTTTCTACTCCCATCTTGGATCGTTCAGAGTAATACTAAATCTGAAGAGACTAAACAAATCCCTAATTTACAAGAAATTCCATATGGAAACAATAAAGTCAACGACAAATTTAGTCTTCCAGAATTGTTGGATGGCGAGCTTGGATCTGGAAGACGCTTACTATCACATTCTGATTCATGCCTCGTACCAGAAATTCTTGAGAACAGCAGTTTGGATAAGAGAGAAGTTGTTACATCTTCAGTACAGGGCGCTCCCCTTTTGCATATCTCAGGCTCCAAGAGTTTTTACAAAGGTCGTAGCAGAGATAGCAGCCTTTGTAAGGCCTCTTTCACACGGGCGTCGCGTGTGAGGGCCGGATAGAAAGCGAGTGCGTCGCGGGAAAATGCGCGATTTTTCCGTGCAAATGCAAAAAGCGTTTTAATGCGTTTTGCACGCGCGTGAGAAAAATCGGCATGCTTGGTACCCGAACCCGGACTTCTTCACAGAAGTTCGGATTTGGGTTAGGTGTTGTGTAGATTTTATTATTTTCCCTTATAACATGGTTATAAGGGAAAATAATAGCATTCTTAATACAGAATGCTTAGTAAAATAGGGATGGAGGGGTTAAAAAAAAAATATATAATAATTGAACTCGCCTCATTCACTCGTTCGCTCAGCCCAGCTTCTCTTCTGTTTTCTTCTTTGATGCCCAGGAGGAAAAGGACCTGTGGTGACGTCACTGCGCTCATCACATGGTCCATCACACTCTAGTCCCATTCTAGCCTTTAAATTGTCTCAGTATTTCAGTTGCATTACTGAAATAAATGAAATTTAGCACAATATTCAAATTTTTCGAGTTTCACCTGTATGTATTACCACTAATCATGTAATTTACCCGTATATTGAGATGACAGGATCAAGATATGAATTTCACTGAATTATGGACAATGATATATGTCTGTATAGTTTGTACACTGGTTGAATCATGATGACGTTTGTTACTGTACTATTCTTACAACACTTTAATAACCCCTTAAAGACCGGCCCTACTTTTATTTTTGCATTTTCCTTCCCACGTTCCAATAGCCATAACTTTTTTATTATTTCAATCACATAGCCTATTTTTTCCTTCTTTTCTTTATACTATACAGTATATGTGTGTGTGTATTGTGGGGGATTAGTTCTTTTTAGGGGTTCATTCTCACAGATATCTTCGCCAGACACCAAGTCTAACCCCTTCTACCCCGGGCCAGTTTTCCGAAATCTGATATGTGTCACTTTATGTGGTAATAGCTTTGGAACACTTTTACTTATCCAAGCCATTCTGAGATTGTTTTCTCGTGACACATTGTACTTCATGATAAAATTTTGTCAATATATTTCACCTTTTTTTTGTGAAAAAATCCCAAACTCAAATTTCAATATCTCTACTTTTATAATAGATAGTGATACCTCATATACTAGTTATTACTTTTACATTTCCCATATGTCTAATTCATGTTTGGATCATTTTTAAAATGACATTTTATTTTTTGGGGACGTTAGAAGGCTTAGAAGTTTGGAAGCAAATCTTGAAATTTTTTTGAAAATTTCCAAAACCCACTTTTTAAGGACCAGTTCAGGTCTGAAGTCATTTTGTGAGGCTTACATAATAGAAACCACCCAAAAATGACCCCATTTTAGAAACTACACCCCTCAAGGTATACAAAACTGATTTTACAAACTTTGTTAACCCTTTAGGTGTTCCACAATAAATGGAGATTACATTTCAGAATTTCACTTTTTTGGCAGATTTTACATTTTAATCATTTTTTTCCAGTAGTAAAGCAAGGGTTAACAGCCAAACAAAACTCAAAATGTATTACCCTGATTCTGCGGTTTACAGAAACACCCCACATGTGGTCATAAATTGATGTATGGCCCCCCTGATGTACCCTTACAGGATAAACTCAAAAAAGTGACCACATTTTGGAAACTACGGGATAAGGTGACAGTTTTATTGGTACTATTTTGGGTTAGATATGATTTTTAATTGCTCTATATTACGTTTTTTGTGATGCAAGGTAACCAAAAAAATTGATGTTTTGGCACACCTTTATTTTAAATTTTTAACAACGTTCATCTGAATGGTTAGATCATGCACTATTTTTATAGAGCAGGTCCTTACGGACGCAATGATTATCAAATATGTCTACTTTCTATGATTGTTTTAGTTTTAGTTTTGCATTTTTGAAAACAAAAATTAGGTTTTTGTATCTCTATTTTCTGAACGCCCTATTTTTTGTCTGCAGATCGTCTTGTGCAGGTGCTCGTTTTTTGCAGAAAGAGTTGACTTTTTTATTGGTACAATCTTTGAGTACATATGATTTTTTAATCATTCATTATTACACTTTATGGGGCAAGGTGACCAAAAAATTGGTTGTTTTGGCGCAGTTTTTATTTTATTTTTACCTGAGGGGTTAGGTCATGTGACTTTTTATAGAGCAGATCGTTACGGACGTGGCAATACCTAATATGTCTACTTTTTCTTATTTATTTAAGTTTTACACAATAATAGCATTATTGAAACCGAAATAATGATATTTTAGTGCTTTTTTTAAATTTATTTTTTACCAATTGTCTTAGGTAAGAACTCATTTTTTGCGGGATGAGGTGACTGTTTGGTACTATTTTGGGGGGGTATATGCCTTTTTGATCTCTTGGTGTTAGAATTTTTGTGATGTAAGTGTAAAAATAGCTTTTTTTTTTTTTTTTTTATGGTGTTCATCTGAGGGGTTAGGTCATGTGATATTTTTATAGAGCTGGTTGTTACGGATGTGGCGATACCTAATAATATACATTTTTTTTTTTATATTTCACTTTAGCACAATAATAGCAGTTTGAAGCAAAAAATAATCATATTTTAGTGTCTCCATTGTCTGAGAGTGATAGCTTTTTTATTTTTTGACCGATTCTCTCAGGTAGGGTCTAATTTTTTGCGGGATGAGGTGACGGTTTGATTAGTACTATTTTGGGGGGCATACTCCTTTTTAATCACGTGCTGTTGCAATTTTTGTGATGTAATGTGACAAAAATGTATATTTTTTTTTACGGTGTTCACCTCAGGGGTTAGGTCATGTGATATTTTTATATTTTTATAGAGCTGGTTGATACGGACGTGGCGATACCTAATATGTATTTTACTTTAGCCCCATAATAGCAGTTTTGAAACAAAAAAATTATGTTTTAGTATCTCCATGTTCTGAAAGCTATAGTTTATTTATTTTTTGGGCGATTGTCTTAGGTAGGGGCTCATTTTTTGCAGGATGAGGTGACTGTTTAATTGATACCATTTCCTGGGACATACGCCTTTTTGATCGCTTGGTGTTGCACTTTTTGTGAAGTAAGGTGACAAAATAGATTTTTTTTTTTTTCCCCTTTTTTTACATTTTTTTTATGGTGTTCATTGGACAGGGTGGATCATGTGATATATTTATAGAGCCGATCATTACGGACGCAGCAATACCTAATATGTGTGGGGGGGTTTCTGCTTTTTATTATAAAATAAGCGGAAAGGGGCATTTGTTTTTCTTTTTTTACTTTTATTAGTTTATTAATTTCATTAAAAACACATTTTTTTACTTTTTTTTTCTTTACTTTATTTCTGATCCCCTCTGCAATGCATTACAATACATCTGTATTGTAATGCATTGCCTGTTCATGTACTAAAGTGAGTAGTACACGAACAGGTTGACTAGGAGACCCAGTCTGAGGCTGGATCTCCTCGGCACCCGTAGAAGGCAGGTCCCGATGCCGTGCAAGGCATTGGGCAGCCTCTGCACGGCATCGGGCTGCCTTCTGACACCTCGAGTCCCCGCCACAGCAGCGCAGGGACTCGATGCTCTCCCTTACCCGACACAAATCCCTTCTATATCGCGGTCAGCGCGGACCGCGGCATAGAAGGGGTTAATCCACGGGCATCCGCTTTTACAGCGATGCCGGTGGATACAGCAGGGGCCCGGCTACCAGGCACGGCCGGGCCCCTGCAGTGATCGCGCGCGCACCGCTCCGGTACCCGCCCCGATCACCATGACGTTATATTACGTCAAATTGCGGGAACGCAGTGGCTTCCATGACTTAATAGTACGTCATGTGTCGGGAAGGGGTTAAGTTCCAAACACTGTGCTTTATTGCTGCACATCCGCGTAAACATAAACAATTATACAAAATAATAAACACTCGCCCAGCTGGGCTCTAACTAAACATAACATAGCCTAGTCCCTGACTTAACTACAGGTTACAGTTCATACCTTGCATCAGATCCGGCTTTCCCAGCCTAACAGTTCCCCAGCCTCCCGACTGTAAAAGTACGAGTCCCTTTGGGGGATTAGGATCCAGCAGTACTCCCGACTCTGACCTAGTGACCCTAGTACCACAGGCGTCACTGCGTCCCCCAAAGTCCAGGCAATCACCTAGCCTCGTGGTCCCTCAGCCAGCCCGGCTGAGACCACTCTTACAGAGCCTCCAGCAGGACTCTGTTGCACAAAGAATCTCCTTCATGACTGACAGTCTGGGCTCTTATCCCAGACTGATTGTGGCACCTGGTGCTGCCTCAAACCTCATGACTGACGGGGAAGACACAGAAACTCCTGACATGAATCTCCCTTAGCAGCTATGAGGCCTGTCACTGCCTCACATACCCCCCCCCCCCTTTGTACAAGCCCGTAGGGGTGAACACTAGCATCACATCCAGATGCTCGTTAACGGGCATCGACCTGGCCTACAGTCTTTCCCTTATTCTGCCAGACTCAGGACAACAGTGCTTGGTTTGTCACAAACATGAATTTATTCTGGAGCAGATAAGACCTATGGGATTGTCTTGCCCATTTCATGAGCAGGTACTCTCTTTCACGAGCGAGGATGATGCGCTTTCACATCCGTGGTTTCTCTTTTCTTTTTTCTGTTCCTCTCCACATTTGGCATTCGGTCTCTGGACCTTCTCTCAGAAGATGTTTTTATATGGCCGGCAGGTTCTTTTTTTAGATTCTCTGCACATGCTCCTCATGTCCTTTCTTGGGCTGCTGCAACTCTTGACCAAACTGTTCCCAGTCATGGTCGTGTCCCAACCCTTTCTCCTTTGTCTTGCAGGGCTCCTTCAGCAGAGCAGGCTTATTACCACTCACTTATTTTACGTGCCTCCGATTCACTTCTTCTTTCCAGCAGTAGTTTCCCAGTTTCAGAGACCTCTGCTTCTTTAGTGTTTTTTTTCCACTTCAGTAGCTGCTACTTCGGTCACTGCAGCATCTGAGGACTTCACGTCCTCCAACACCTCAGCCTTAACTTCTTCAGCCATGGTTTTCTTGGGCCGGCATCATATACTTTCCCTCTTAAGTCCTTTTCCTCTTTCTCATCGATGTAGGAGGTACCGGGGACACCGGGGTCTTCACCAGACTCGTCGACTTCTGGCATTTTCCCCAGAGTCTCACTTAGGACACTGTTCTTCTTTCGGGAAGAATTCAGGAGAGCCAACCCACAGTAGTAAACAGGATCCGCATACTGGTCATCCAACTCCTCATATTCCTTCCCCAGCAGGCTGCTGGCTACTTGGATTGCTTTGCAGGCGGAGGGGACGTTTTTCGGGACCATGCCCTGGCTACCCACTGCTGTGAGTCTCTTGGCCACTGCATCCACATCAGCCCCATCTACGGGTTCAGCAGAAAGATCTTCTGTCTTCTCTGCCTCGGTCGGCACCGCAGCGCC
Source organism: Bufo bufo (assembly GCF_905171765.1). Classification (NCBI taxonomy): domain Eukaryota; kingdom Metazoa; phylum Chordata; class Amphibia; order Anura; family Bufonidae; genus Bufo; species Bufo bufo. The sequence goes on from NC_053392.1 coordinate 599,498,001, forward strand.
ACCATCTCCAGATCCCTTCTTAACAGGCTCTGACTTAGACTTCTCAAACTCATAGACGTTCTTCACGACGTCATCCTTTGGGCTCACAAGATCCTCCATCTCTGCTCTGAGTTGCTTGTTCAGCCTTTCAAACTCATCTCGCTCCTCTTGCGCTTCTTCAAGGGCTCTAGCCAAGGAGAGGGCCTTGGTCTCTTTTTCCAGAGCACCGGCTTCGCTTGGTCATGTTCTTCGGCATATCAGGCCAAGATGTATTTCTCTTCAGCCCGGGGCTGGTCAAACTTTTTCAGTTTTTTCTTACTTTTTTACACCAGTTTGTTGGAAGCGCCCCGCTCTTGGGCCTTCCGGTCCAACTGCTCCTCGCTGGGTTCTGCTGAAGCAGATATAGGAGTATCACCATTCTTTTTTGGAGACCCTGTGGGGGTTCCACCCAGAGTCTCTTCAAGCACTTTATCGGTGTCTACTGCAGTTTTCTGTATTTCTTTGGCGCCTTTGCTCTTCACCTGGACATCAGGCCGTAGACCCTTCATCTCACTTATTTCTTTCGGGGTCTCCTTCCTTGACCCCTCTGCAGCCTTCTTCGGTGATTCTGTGAAGACAGCTAGTCTTTTCTTTATCATATCTAGGGACTGTATAGAGAGGAAGGAATCATCTTCCTGCTTGCAGCTGTACCGACATGTCAGGTCATTTACCACGGCCTGGCTATGGGTCTCAGACATTAGACTGAAGTCTCCCCACTTAACTCTCGTCATGTCAGATACAACTGTCATCTGGTCGCTACTAGTAACCACCTCAACTTCGCAAGACTTCGACCTGGTAGCTTCCCTCTCGGACTTGCTAATGGTCACAGCGCATACATCACCTATGCCGCTCGTGTCATTGTTAATGCTGACCTCTAGGGGCACTGACAAGTTAATCGCTACCTGGGATCCATATCATTCCAAAGGGTTCACATACTTTTTCTTGCAACTGTATATGTTAGAGCCCATAAATGTCATATGAACAGAGCATTATATGTACAGTACATGCCAACATTATTTATATGTATGTGGTATATGAGCAGTAATATATTTACTACATCTGTGAGATAGATAGAAGGTGGGCTTTCAGCTTCAATTTCTGGTGTGTTTTGTGCTTAAGTGCAGTTAGCGGTCAGTGTGTGAGACGGACACCAGCTTATAGCACTGACTCGCAGATCCCTTGTGACCCTCTACACAACTGTTCGGTCCTCTTCTTCCAAAACCCGCTTCTCCACCATTACAGGAGAAAAACTCTCCACTCTATTCTCCAGATCACATCTCACCACCTGTGCACTTGACCCAATCCCATCCCACCTCATCCCTAACCTCACCACAGTGTTTATCCCAGCCCTAACTCATCTCTTCAACCTATCACTAACCTCTGGTGTCTTCCCCTCTGCCTTTAAACATGCTACCATTACACCCATCCTCAAAAAGCCTTCACTTGACCCATCTTCTTTGTCCAGTTATCGCCCCATATCACTCACTTCTTCCGTATGCCTCCAAGCTACTTGAACAACATGTCCATTCTGAACTGTCCTCTCACCTCTCCTCCTGCTCCCTCTTTGACCGCCTACAATCCGGCTTCCGACCCCACCACTCGACTGAGACTGCCTATACCAAAGTCACCAATGACCTACTGACAGCCAAAACCAAGAAACAATACTCTGTCCTCCTTCTCCTTGACCTGTCCTCTGCCTTCGACACTGTTGACCACTCCCTTCTGTTGCAAACTCCCTCATCTCTTGGCATCACTGACCTGACTCTCTCCTGGATCACATCATACCTCACAGACCGGACGTTTAGCGTCTCCCACTCCCGCACCACCTCCTTGTCTCATTCCCTCTCTGTTGGTGCCCCACAAGGTTCTGTCCTAGGACCCCTGCTCTTCTCTATCTACACTTTTGGCCTGGGACAGCTCATAGAGTCCCATGGCTTTCAGTATCACTCCCACGCTGATGACACACAAATCTACCTCTCTGGTCCAGACATCACCACCTTACTATCAAGAATCCCACAATGTCTATCTTCTATATCATTCTTCTTCGCCTTTCGCTTTCTAAAACTTAACATGGATAAAACAGAACTCATTATCTTTCCCTCATCTTGCTCACCCCCCCCCCCCCCCCCCAACAGACCTATCTATCACGATCAATGGCTGCACACTCTCCCCGGTCAACCAAGTCCGCTGCCTTGGCGTGACCTTGGATTCTGCCCTCCCCTTCAGACCGCACATCCAAGCCCTTTCCACCATCTGCCGCCTCCAACTCAAAAACATCTCCCGCATCCATGCTTTCCTTAACTTTGAATCTGCGAAAATGCTTGTACATGCCCTCATCATCTCCTGCCTAGACTACTGCAACACTCTCCTCTGTGGCCTTCCATCTAGCACTCTCGCACCCTTCCAATCTATCCTCAACTCTGCTGCCCGACTAATCCACCTCTCACCCTATTACTCCTCTGCCAATCCCTTCACTGGCTCCCCATTGCCCAGCGAATTCACTTCAAAGTACTAACAAATACATACAAGGCCGTCCATAACCTGTCCCCTCTCTACATCTCTGAGCTACTTTCCCGATACACCCCCACACGCACTCTCCGATCCTCACAAGACCTCCTTCTCTCCTCTCCTCTTATCGCCTCTTCCCACAATCGACTCCAAGATTTCTCCTGTGCATCCCCCATACTCTGGAACTCGCTACCCCAACATATCAGATTCTCACCTACAGTGGAATCCTTCAAAAGAAACCTGAAAACCCACCTCTTCAGACAAGCCTACAACCAATGACCCTGCTGCCTCTATACCACTATGACCAACTTCACCCGCACCTACTGTGTCCTTCTCCCATACCATGTAGATTGTAAGCCCTCACTGGCAGGGCCCTCTCTCCTTCTGTACCAGTTTGTAACTAGTCTTGTTTATGATTAGTGCAATTGTCTGTTATGTATGTATACCTCTTCTTATATGTACAGCGCTATGGAATGAACGGCGCTTTAATAATAAATAATAATAATAATAATGGCCACCTATGAAGATGCTGGCTTCAGCACAAGAGTGGAAAATACAAGTGAACAGCCTGGTGACCTAACCTCATCATCTACTGGTCCACTGTCAGATTGTGATCGGTTTTCCCATAGTTAGTTTATAATTGAGGATCACATTAAAGCACACAGCAGCTCTCACCTTCCCCTTCACCAGCCGAGCACGGATGACGCACCTGGATGCGTAGCAGTAGATTCAAGAAAAGTAGGGAAATCCAGCTCAAAGGTGGTGGAAAAAATTGTAGCTTTATTGCGGCATAAAATCTTCGAAAAACAGGAACAGTTCGGTTACACATTTCAGACCATAAACAAATGGCGTTCCTTCCTCATGACATGTCGAATTTCTAATGAGACTGCATCTTATGAGCTGCTCACACAGTTAGACATGCAATCGATCACATGATCGTGAGGAGCAACACACATGGTGCAATCACATATGTCTAATCAACTTGAATATGTAAAAAGTAAAATCACAGATGCTGACAGACAAACCTATACAGGTGTACAGTCGTGGCCAAAAGTTTTGAGAATGACACAAATATTAGTTTTCACAAAGTTTGCTGCTAAACTGCTTTAAGATCTTTGTTTCAGTTGTTTCTGTGATGTGAAATATAATTACACGCACTTCATACGTTTCAAAGGCTTTTATCGACAATTACATGACATTGATGCAAAGAGTCAGTATTTGCAGTGTTGTCCCTTCTTTTTCAGGACCTCTGCAATCCGACTGGGCATGCTCTCAATCAACTTCTGGGCCAATTCCTGACTGATAGCAAACCATTCTTTCATAATCACTTCTTGGAGTTTGTCAGAATTAGTGGGTTTTTGTTTGTCCACCCGCCTCTTGAGGATTGACCACAAGTTCTCAATGGGATTAAGATCTGGGGAGTTTCCAGGCCATGAACCCAAAATGTCAACGTTTTGGTCCCCGAGCCACTTAGTTATCACTTTTGCCTTATGGCACGGTGCTCCATCGTGCTGGAAAATGCATTGTTCTTCACCAAACTGTTGTTGGATTGTTGGAAGAAGTTGCTGTTGGAGGGTGTTTTGGTACCATTATTTATTCATGGCTGTGTTTTTGGGCAAAATTGTGAGTCAGCCCACTCCCTTGGATGAGAAGCAACCCCACACATGAATGGTCTCAGGATGCTTTACTGTTGGCATGACACAGGATTGATGGTAGCACTCACCTTTTCTTCTCCGGACAAGCCTTTTTCCAGATGCCCCAAACAATTGGAAAGAGGCTTCATCGGAGAATATGACTTTGCCCCAGTCCTCAGCAGTCCATTCACCATACTTTCTGCAGAAGATCAATCTGTCCCTGATGTTTTTTTTTTGGAGAGAAGTGGCTTCTTTGCTGCCCTTCTTGACACCAGGCCATCTTCCAAAAGTCTTCGCCTCACTGTGCGTGCAGATGCGCTCACACCTGCCTGCTGCCATTTCTGAGCAAGCTCTGCACTGGTGGCACTCCGATCCCACAGCTGAATCCTCTTTAGGAGACAATCCTGGCGCTTGCTGGACTTTTTTGGACTCCCTGAAGCCTTCTTAACAAGAATTGAACCTCTTTCCTTGAAGTTCTTGATGATCCTATAAATTGTTGATTGAGGTGCAATCTTAGTAGCCACAATATCCTTGCCTGTGAAGCCATTTTTATGCAACGCAATGATGGCTGCATGCGTTTCTTTGCAGGTCACCATGGTTAACAATGGAAGAACAATGATTTCAAGCATCACCCTCCTTTTAACATGTCAAGTCTGCCATTTTAACCCAATCAGCCTGACATAATGATCTCCAGCCTTGTGCTCGTCAACATTCTCACCTGAGTTAACAAGACGATTACTGAAATGATCTCAGCAGGTCCTTTAATGACAGCAATGAAATGCAGTGGAAAGTTTTTTGGGGATTAAGTTAATTTTCATGGCAAAGAAGGACTATGCAATTCATCTGATCACTCTTCATAACATTCTGGAGTATATGCAAGTTGCTATTATAAAAACTTAAGCAGCAACTTTTCCAATATTTATGTAATTCTCAAAACTTTTGGCCACGACTGTACAGTCGATACAAATATAAAAACAATGACAAAACTATAGGTGCACTATATAAAGGTAAATGAAAAAACACCTAAGCACAAGAGAGACTCCCCTAATAGTGTAGAATTAAATCATGCCTTTTGTTGAGACCTTGAGGCTGTCTTGAAACCAGCTGAAAGATCTAGTATGCCTCTCGATTTAGTAATTTCCTCCTATGATCACCCCCTCTAGTGGGAAGGAAAACTCGCTTGATTCCTTGAACCACTAGATTGGAAGTATCGCCTCCATGTAAAATCGCAAAGTGTGTACTGACAGCAGACACGTTGCGATTTTTGTAATCTGAAACATCCGAAATGTGGTACACCCTTGTGGTACACCCTACATATTGTAACTGGCAAAGTTTGCACGTTATCAAGTAAACTGTGAACTTTGTGTTGCAATTAAGATAAGACTGTATAGTGAATTCCTTATTGTTAGCAGCAGATCTGAAGTTCTTAGTCGGTCTGGTATGATCACAATAAATACATTTGGCATGGCCACATTTGTAGCTGCCCTTGTTATTAAGCCAAATTGATCTTTGCACTAATTTTTCAGAGAACAGACTAGGGCTCAGAAAATTGCCCAGAGTTGGAGCCCTTCTTGCTACACATTTTACTCCCTCCGCGACAATATCCATCCACTGATTATCGCATGATAACAGTGGAAGGTATTTCTTGATGATTTTGCATATGCGATCATATTCCAAGCTGTGGAATAAGATAATATAAGGCTGGCACTCAAATATGTGGTTCATATGAAAAGTGGCAATTTATTAAAACACTTATATCAAAATCAGCATATAATCCAAGATAAAAGGAGATGCACTTAAATACAACCACTTACAATAAAAAGATAAATAGAAAAAATAAATGAAGAAAAAAAGAGAAAAAAAACGCAGGATAAACGCACACTGGTGGTGCCGTCTCTTGCAATCAGAGATGCACTAGAGATGTCCCTTAATTGTATAAGGGTAGATTATATATCTCTCTGTTATATCATCCACAGGGAGATTATTTAGAACAGTCACTTTATCATATGTGGCCGTGTCCTCCTTAAAGTGTTCCCTTCATTCAGGGCAATCAATCGTCCGGATATCGGCACTGTGGCCGTATAACAATACAATCCCAAAGAGAAGATATATTGTTCCAGCTGATGTTAGTACAAGGATGTTAGTACAAGGCTACAGGTGGCGAGTGAGGCATAAACGTATATCTTACCCGTATAGATCGGGGCCGATGGTTGGAGAATCCCTCTCTCAAGCCACTACTCGCCACACTGCGCCGCCGTCTTCTTTCGCTGTTTGGCGTCCTCGTTCGAGACTTCCGTACCACGTGGTGGTTGTCTCGCGGGAATAGCCTGTTTGATCCGTTCAATCCGGTTTCTCTTTGGGGTATTTTCAAATCGAAAGTCAATGGAGCGCTCCAGTGTTTAGAAGGTTTGCAAACTTTCGTAGTTAGTCCGGATCTTTCTTTATGGGGGTGAACTACGCCAGAAACCATCCTACTTGAGGGATACAACACAGATTATTGATATACTAGAAGGACTAACCGTGGAATCGGACTGGATTATGGCAACGCTAGACATCCAGTCACTTTATACAGTAATAAACCACAAACAAGGGGTAGATGCGATTAGGATACAACTACAGAAAGATAGCAGAATGAAGTTGGAACAAACAGAATATATATTAGAAGTAGAGTTGAGCGAACACCTGGATGTTCGGGTTCGAGAAGTTCGGCCGAACTTCCCGGAAATGTTCGGGATCCGAACCCGACCCGAACTTCGTCCCGAACCCGAACCCCATTGAAGTCAACGGGGACCCGAACTTTTGGGCACTAAAAAGGCTGTAAAACAGCCCAGGAAAGAGCTAGAGGGCTGCAAAAGGCAGCAACATGTAGGTAAATCCCCTGCAAACAAATGTGGATAGGGAAATGAATTTAAATTTAAATTAAAAAAATAAAAATTAACCAATATCAATTGGACAGAGGTCCCATAGCAGAGAATCTGGCTTCACGTCAGCAGAGAATCAGTCTCTTCATGCCATAGCAAAGAATCTGGCTTCATGTCAGCAGAGAATCAGTCTCTTCATGCCATAGCAGAGAATCTGGCTTCATGTCAGCACAGAATCAGTCTTCATGTCATAGCAGAGAATCAGGCTTCACGTCACCCAACACTGGAACAGGCCACTGTCACACATTTAGGCCCCGGCACCCAGACAGAGGAGAGAGGTCCCGTAACAGAGAATCTGGCCTTATGTCAGCGCAGAATCAGTCTTCATGTCATAGCAGAGAATCAGGCTTCACGTCACCCACCACTGGAACAGGCCACTGTCACATATTTAGGCCCAGGCACCCAGGCAGAGGAGAGAGGTCCCGTAACAGAGAATCTGGCCTTATGTCAGCGCAGAATCAGTCTTCATGTCATAGCAGAGAATCAGGCTTCACGTCACCCACCACTGGAACAGGCCACTGTCACACATTTAGGCCCCGGCACCCAGACAGAGGAGAGGTTCATTCAACTTTGGGTTGCCCCGCAATATAATGGTAAAATGAAAATAAAAATAGGATTGAATGAGGAAGTGCCCTGGAGTAGAATAATATATTGTTAAGGGGAGGTAGTTAATATCTAATCTGCACAAGGGATGGACAGGTCCTGTGGGATCCATGCCTGGTTCATTTTTATGAACGTCAGCTTGTCCACATTGGCTGTAGACAGGCGGCTGCGTTTGTCTGTAATGACGCCCCCTGCCGTGCTGAATACACGTTCAGACAAAACGCTGGCCGCCGGGCAGGCCAGCACCTCCAAGGCATAAAAGGCTAGCTCTGGCCACGTGGCAAGGTGGAGTTCCACCTGGTGGGCACGTCGCATATGAGGCGGTGAGCGGGAAGGCCGAAGTTACGCTGTAGCGCAGACAGGCGAGCAGCGGCAGGGTGTGAACGCCGGAAGCGCGAACAGACGGCCTGCTCTTTATGCAGCAGCTCTGACATGTCGGGGTAGTTGCGAATGAACTTCTGCACCACCAAATTCAGCACATGCACCAGGCAAGGGATGTGCGTCAAACCGGCTAGTCCCAGAGCTGCAACGAGATTTCGCCCATTATCGCACACCATCAGGCCGGGCTTGAGGCTCACCGGCAGCAACCACTCGTCGGTCTGTTGTTCTATACCCCGCCACAACTCCTGTGCGGTGTGGGGCCTGTCCCCCAAACATATGAGTTTCAGAACGGCCTGCTGACGTTTACCCCGGGCTGTGCTGAAGTTGGTGGTGAAGGTGTGTGGCTGACTGGATGAGTAGGTGGAAGAAGAGGAGGAGGAAGCGGAGGAGGAGGAGGAGGAGGAGACAGGAGGCAAAGAATGTTGCCCTGCGATCCTTGGCGGCGGAAGGACGTGCGCCAAACAGCTCTCCGCCTGGGGCCCGGCCGCCACTACATTTACCCAGTGTGCAGTTAGGGAGATATAGCGTCCCTGGCCGTGCTTACTGGTCCACGTATCTGTGGTTAGGTGGACCTTGCCACAGATGGCGTTGCGCAGTGCACACTTGATTTTATCGGACACTTAGTTGTGCAGGGAAGGCACGGCTCTCTTGGAGAAATAGTGCCGGCTGGGAACAACATACTGTGGGACAGCAAGCGACATGAGCTGTTTGAAGCTGTGTGTGTCCACCAGCCTAAATGACAGCATTTCATAGGCCAGTAGTTTAGAAATGCTGGCATTCAGGGCCAGGGATCGAGGGTGGCTAGGTGGGAATTTACGCTTTCTCTCAAATGTTTGTGAGATGGAGAGCTGAACGCTGCCGTGTGACATGGTTGAGATGCTTGGTGACGCAGGTGGTGGTGTTGGTGGTACATCCCATGTTTGCTGGGCGGCAGGTGCCAACGTTCCTCCAGAGGCGGAGGAAGAGGCCGAGGCGGCGGCAGCAGAAGAGGCCGAGGCGGCGGCAGCAGCAGAAGAGGCCGAGGCGGCAGCAGCAGAAGAGGTAGCAGGGGGAGCCTGAGTGACTTCTTTGTTTTCAAGGTGTTTACTCCACTGCAGTTCATGCTTTGCATGCAGGTGCCTGGTCATGCAGGTTGTGCTAAGGTTCAGAACGTTAATGCCTCGCTTCAGGCTCTGATGGCACAGCGTGCAAACCACTCGGGTCTTGTCGTCAGCACATTGTTTGAAGAAGTGCCATGCCAGGGAACTCCTTAAAGCTGCCTTTGGGGTGCTCGGTCCCAGATGGCGGTGGTCAGTAGCAGGCGGAGTCTCTTGGCGGCGGGTGTTCTGATTTTGCCCACTGCTCCCTCTTTTGCTACGCTGTTGGCTCGGTCTCACCACTGCCTCTTCCTCCGAACTGTGAAAGTCAGTGGCACGACCTTCATTCCATGTGGGGTCTAGGACCTCATCGTCCCCTGCATCGTCTTCCACCCAGTCTTGATCCCTGACCTCCTGTTCAGTCTGCACACTGCAGAAAGACGCAGCAGTTGGCACCTGTGTTTCGTCATCATCAGAGACGTGCTGAGGTGGTATTCCCATGTCCTCATCATCAGGAAAAATAAGTGGTTGTTCGTTAGTGCATTCTATCTCTTCCACCCCTGGGGAAGGGCTAGGTGGATGCCCTTGGGAAACCCTGGCAGCAGAGTCTTCAAACAGCATAAGAGACTGCTGCATAACTTGAGGCTCAGACAGTTTCCCTGATATGCATGGGGGTGATGTGACAGACCGATGGGCTTGGTTTTCATGCGCCATCTGTGCGCTTTCTGCAGAAGACTGGGTGGGAGATAATGTGAACGTGCTGGATCCACTGTCGGCCACCCAATTGACTAATGCCTGTACCTGCTCAGGCCTTACCATCCTTAGAACAGCATTGGGCCCCACCAAATATCGCTGTAAATTCTGCTGGCTACTGGGACCTGAGGTAGTTGGTTCACTAGGACGTGTGGCTGTGGCACAACGGCCACGTCCTCTCCCAGCACCAGAGGGTCCACTAACACCACCACGACCATGTCCACGTCCGCGTCCCTTATTAGATGTTTTCCTCATTGTTCCCGTTCACCACAATTTTGAGAATGGCAAATTTGGGAATAGTTTTTCAACCCAGAACAAAAACTGTGCTTTTACGGTCACTACAAATAACTTGACCAGCTAAAACAGTACAGATTTGGTTGAATAGAAATGTCAGGTCTATTTTTTAGGCGCTGGGTGACAGGCTCAACTTGCCCCTGATGTAGTATATGGCCAAAAAATAACCACACTATTGATGGTTAAATGCACTTGGGTGACACAGGCTCAGCCTGCACCTGATGTAGTATATGGCCAAAAATTAACCACACTGTTGATGGTTAAATGCACTTCGGTGACACAGGCTCAGCCTGCAGCTGATGTAGGATATAGCAAAAAATAACCACACTATTGATGGTTAAAAGCACTTGGTGGTAGCTTGTGCTGGCGCACCACAAGCCACAAAATGGCCGCCGATCACCCCAGAAAAAAGTGATATAAAAACGCTCTGGGCAGCCTAAAAAAAGTGAGCAAGTCGATATTAGCACTTCAATGATCCACAGCTGGAGATCGATCACAGAATGAAGTCTTTTGGAGGAGTTAATCTGCCTAATCTCGCCCTAACGTGGCAAAGCAACCTCTCCCTATGCTTGAATCAGCAGAGTGACGTGCAGCGCTACGTGACCCAAGCTTATATAGAGGCTGGGTCACATGCTGCACTGGCCAATCACAGCCATGCCAATAGTAGGCAAGGCTGTGATGGCCTCTTGGGGCAAGTAGTATGACGCTTGTTGATTGGCTGCTTTTGCAGCCTTTCAAAAAGCGCCAAGAAAGCGCGGAACACCGAACCCGGACTTTTACGAAAATGTTCAGGTCCGTGTCACGGACACCCCAAAATTCGGTACGAACCCGAACTATACAGTTCGGGTTCGCTCATCCCTAATTAGAAGGCATATTTTACAGCATAATTATTTTTACTTTGAGGAGAATTTTTATTTGCAGATTAGAGGGACTGCCATGGGCACCAGGTTCGCCCCCCAGTTATGCAAACCTGTTCCTAGCCCAATGGGAACAGGCGGCGATTGATCCATATCGGGGGGGTTGACCTGGTGCTCTGGCAGCGATATATAGACAATGTGATTTTAATCTGGAAAGGAAAGGAAGAGGTTTTACGCTCGTTTATATCCACATTGAATAATAATGATTTTAATTTAGTTTTTACTGCTAATATTGGTTCAGAGGGGACTGAGTTCCTGGATTTGTCAATAACTAAGAGGGACAATAAATATATATGTAAAACATATCAGAAACCGTCAGCAAGGAACACCTTTATTCTACATTCTAGCTGCCATTTGCCCAGTTGGTTACTCAATGTTCCGTTCGGACAGTTCCGGAGATTGAAACGGAAGTGTACCTGTAACGGTCGCGTACACACACACACAGGGGGGAGGGAAGTGACCACTGCGCTCCACCCTTACCCCTGCCTACTTGCCTCGCGAGTCCTAATGACAGGGGACAACTGGACGGCAATACCTAACTTGGAATAAGTGCAGGGATGACAGACAGACAAACAACAGGACGTGAACGGACCGAGTCAATACCAGGAAAGCTACTAAGTACAAATGGAGCAAGCAGAGAATTGTCAGGAGAAGCCGGGGTCATAAATACCAGGAGAGACGTGAAGTACCAAAGGAGTCAGCAGAGGATCGTCAGGAGGAGGCCGGGGTCAAATACCAGGAGAGCAGCAAAGTACACAAGAAGCAGGCAGAGGATCGTCAGGAATTCAGCAGGAGGTAAGTACGCCAGAAAAGACCAAATCACAGGTGGAACCTAAATTAACAGGCAACCTGTGGCCAGCAGGCTGCCTGTATTAATAGTGGAGAGTGAGGGTCATGTGACGTGGCCAGCGTCATATGACCGACAGACCAACCAGTCGAGCACCAAGTGATCAGCTCGGCGCTCAAGGCAGACTAGGAGCAGGGAGCCACCCTGGGAATGAGGTCAAACACAGATCCTCGTTCCCAAAGCTAAGCAACAGTTCTGCGGGCAATGGGGGACCGAGTGCACCTTCGGAACCCTGTTACAGTACCCCCCCCTTTTACGAGGGGCCACCGGACCCAAGACTTTAGGTGATGGCTTTTCAGGGTGTTCTAAATGAAATTTTCTAACAAGTCTAGGAGCATGAACCTCCCTGGCAGGTACCCAAGATCTCTCTTCAGGTCCATACCCCTTCCAGTGAATCAGGTACTGCAAGGAATTATGCACCTTCCTGACATCCACTATTTTAGACACCACATACTCGACAACATCATTAACAAGAACCGGCGGAGGCGAGGCTTTTGATGGTACTACCGGTTCAAAATATTTTTTAAGTAGAGACTTATGGAACACATTATTAATGTGGAATGACTCGGGCAGCTCCAACCTAAAAGATACCGGGTTAATCACCTCCGTGATCTTATATGGTCCAATAAAACGAGGAGCAAACTTTTTAGAATCTACCTTGAGAGAGATTCTTGGAGGACAACCATACTTTATCCCCAACCTGAAAATTCACCCCCCTTAAACGTCTCCTATCGGCCTTGAGAACTTTGAGCCTTTTCTAAGTTCGATTGAACCCGGGCCCAAACTGTGCACAGTTCAGAGGAGAGCCTATCCGCCTCAGGGTTAGAGGAGGAGACGGATGACCCACAATGAAAACGGGGATGGAAACCATGGTTACAAAAGAAAGGTGAAACCCCAGCAGAAGAATTGACACTGTTATTCAAAGCAAATTCAGCCAATGGAAGAAATTTCACCCATAATTGCTGGTCATCAGCAACATACGACCTCAAGAATTGTTCGACAGACTGATTAAGGCGTTCAGTCTGCCCATTACTCTCAGGGTGGTAGGCAGAGGAAAAAGACAATGAAATTTTACATTTTTGACAGAAGGCCCTCCAGAATTTGGACACAAACTGCACACCCCTGTCAGAAATAATATTTTCCGGGATACCATGCAATCAAACTATTTCTTTCACAAAAATAGACGCCAGGGTTTTGGCATTCGGGAGTTTAGACAGGGGAATGAAATGGACCATCTTGCTAAACCTATCGACCACTACCCAAACTACAGTCTTACCCTCCGCCGGCGGTACGTCAGTTATAAAGTCCATCGAGATATGGGACCAGGGTCTACTGGGAATGGGTAGGGGTCGTAGGTTACCAGCAGGGCGAGTCCTAGGTGTCTTGGACCTGGCACAAACCTCACAGGCTGACACATAGGACTTGACATCCCTAGTTAGAGTGGTCCACCAATAAGATCTAGAAACCAGATCCTTAGTGCCCTCAACACCCGGATGTCCACAAAAGGCAGAATCGTGACACTCACCCAACAGCTGGAGACGAAATTGTACGGGAACAAACAACTTATCTGTTGGGGTGGATACCGGTGCCAGATGTTGTTCAGACCTAATGCGAGCCGAGATATCCTGGGTAAGAGCTGCTAAGAAGATTTTTGCTGGTAGGATGGATTCAGGTGGTACCTCAGTAGGTTGAAAAGCCTGGAAGCTCCGAGATAATGCGCCCGCCTTCACATTTTTACTTCCCGGCCTGAACGTGATGGAAAAATCAAAACGAGTAAAAACCATCTGGCTTGACGGGGATTCAACCTCTTAGCAGACTCGAGAAACATAAGGTTTTTATGGTCAGTGACAACAGTTACACAATGCCTTGCCCCCTCCAAAAAATGCCTCCACTCCTCAAATGCCCATTTAATGGCCAGCAGCTCCCTATTCCCTATGTCGTAGTTTCTCTCCGTGGGAGAGAATTTCCTGGAGAAGAAGGCACATGGTCTCAGATTAGTGAGGCTAGCAGGACCTTGTGAAAGGACTGCTCCTGCGCCGTCCTCGGACGCATCCACCTCCACAATAAAAGGTTTCTCCTGATCAGGCTGGATCAGAATGGGAGCGCTACTGAATGCCTTTTTTAATTTTTCAAATGAAGAAATGGCTTCAGTAGACCAATTCTCCAAATCCGCCCCTTTCTTAGTAAGGTCGGTCAACGGTTTAGCAATTACGGAAAAATTCATAATAAATTTACAATAGTAATTGGCGAAACCTAAGAACCGTTGTAAGGCCTTTAAGGATGAAGGTCTTACCCATTCCTTAATTGCTAGTACCTTACCAGGATCCATCTTGAAGGCGTGAGGAGTCAGAACATGCCCTAGAAACAGAATCTCCTGTACACCAAAGACACATTTCTCTTGTTTAGCGGATAGCTGATTCTCCCTCAACACCTAATACTTGTTTAACATGAGACACATGGGATTCGAAGTCAGGAGAGAATATCAAAATGTCGTCAAGATAGACAATAACAAATTTACCTAAGAACTCCCTAAGAATGTCATTCATGAAGTTTTGGAACACAGCTGGGGCATTGCTGAGTCCAAAAGGCATCACCTGATATTCAAAGTGTCCTACCGGAGTATTGAACGCCGTCTTCCATTAGTCTCCCTCCTTGATTCGGATTAGATTGTATGCCCCTTTCAGGTCAATTTTGGAAAACCAGGTTGCCCCCAGAACCTGGTTAAATAAATCCGGAATCAATGGGAGGGAGTATCTATTCTGGACAGTGATTTTATTTAATCTCCGGTAATCGATACATGGCCTAAGACCACCATCTTTTTTCTTAACGAAGAAAAACCCCGCCCCCATAGGAGAGACAGAAGGTCTAATATGCCCTTTACCAAGGCTCTCCTTAATATAATCTTCCATGGCCTTGCGTTCGGGCATAGAAAGATTATAAATTCTTCCTTTAGGAAACTTGGCCCCCTCTACTAGCTCTATGGTACAATCATAAGGTCTATGGGGGGGTAGAACCTCCGGGGTTGGTGATGAGAATACATCAGAATATTCTCTAACAACAGAGGGTAAAGTATCAGACTTTACTGAGACCCCAGCCTGTACCACGGACAAGCACGAGTCACACTTAGACCCCCATGTAGTCGGAGCCAAGGCAACCCTAGTACCACCTCAGCAGGTAGGTTCTCCAAGACTAGAAGCGAACATCTCTCAGAGTGGCACACACCCACGGTTAGAGAAATCTCCGAGGTACATAAGCTCACCGTACCACCAATAAGAGGAGTAGCATCAATAGCCATGACATGGATAGGAGTTGGTAAGGCAAACATAGGAATACCCAATCTTACAGCATACTCAGAGTCAATAAAGCTAGCCGCTGAGCCAGAATCAATAAAGGCCTTACCCGGCCATTTATCTACTCCCAGAGAAATCGTAATGGGTACCGAAAGCTTACATTTAGAAAATTCAGGGTGTACCTGGTCTTTAGGTTGCCTTGCCTTAGGAGACTTGACAGAGATGACCTTCTTAGGACACTGGTTGATCCAATGGTCAGGATCTCCACAGTAAAAGCATTCTCCACGTCTGCGGCGAAGATTCCCTCTGGTCATGCCAACCTGCATGGGTTCCTCGGTGGAGACCTCAGCATTGTCTCTGGGATAGGCCTCTGGCTGGACCACCATCTGGGAAGAGAACTGTTGTTCCTGTCGTCTCTCTCTAACCCGTTGGTCAAGTGGACAACAAGGTTCATCATCTCCTCGAAAGTCTCTGGAAGTTGATAACTGACCAGAAGATCCTTTAATTTATCAGACAGACCTGACCTGAACTGACTCTTCAGGGCTTGCTCGTTCCATCCTGAGGGGACACACCACCTTCTGAATTGGGTGCAATAATCCTCCGCTGGTAAATTGCCCTGAACCAGTGCCTTTAGAGCCGTCTCGGCTACTAGAGCTCTGTCTGGTTCATCATAGAGGGTACCCAGGGCCTGAAAAAACCCCTCCACAGAATATAAACAACTGGCGCCAGCAGGTAAAGAGAACGCCCAGTCCTGGGGATCACCCTGTAATCGGGAAATGATAATGCCCACACGTTGCCTCTCGGGGCCAGAGGACACGGGGCGCAAACGGAAGTAAAGTTTGCAACTCTCCTTAAAAGAGAGAAACTTCTTCCGGTCTCCAGAAAAGGGTTCTGGGAGCTTAATCTGGGGCTCAAAATGCGGACTGGAAGCCTGAGGAGTGGAAGAACCTTGCCCTAACTCAAAAGAACTGAGTTTTTCCCCTAACTCCTGAACCCTCTGCGTCAGATTAGAGACATGGTCAGTCAGGGTCACCAGAGGATTCATAATACAGTGGTTATTGGGCCTGTTAATCTGTAACGGGCGCGTACACACACACACACACACACAGGGAGGAGGGAAGTGACCACTGCGCTCCACCCTTACCCCTGGCCCTGCCTACTTGCCTCACGAGTCCTAATGACAGGGGACAACTGGACGGCAATCCCTAACTTGGAATAAGTGCAGGGATGACAGACAGACAAACAGGACGTGAATGGACCGAGTCAATACCAGGAAAGCTACTAAGTACAAATGGAGCAAGCAGAGAATTGTCAGGAGAAGCCGGGGTCATAAATACCAGGAGAGACGTGAAGTACCAAAGGAGTCAGCAGAGGATCGTCAGGAGGAGGCCGGGGTCAAATACCAGGAGAGCAGCAAAGTACACAAGAAGCAGGCAGAGGATCGTCAGGAATTCAGCAGGAGGTAAGTACGCCAGGAAAGACCAAATCACAGGTGGAACCTAAATTAACAGGCAACCTGTGGCCAGCAGGCTGCCTGTATTAATAGTGGAGAGTGAGGGTCATGTGACGTGGCCAGCGTCACATGACCGACAGACCAACCAGTCGAGCACCGAGTGATTAGCTCGGCGCTCAAGGCAGACTAGGAGCAGGGAGCCACCCAGCTAGTAAAGCCGCCCTGGGAATGAGGTCAAACACAGATCCTCGTTCCCAAAGCTAAGCAACAGTTCTGCGGGCAATGGGGGACCGAGTGCACCTTCGGAACCCCGTTACAGTACCGAAGACTCCCAATTTGAAATAGAGGCTTTGGCTATGAAGAAGAATTTCATAGCTAAGCAGTACCCAGGCTCGACATTAGAAGATGCACTGGAATATGTGAGGAAAATATCCAGGAGCTCCCTACTAATAGATAAACCCCCTCAGACAACTCAACAAGAACCACAAGTACTGTAAGGTAAGAAAAGCCCCTAAAAATATCAATAATGTAGATTCGACCCAAAACAGCTTCTCATGGGAGATTAAACATTTCCTGACCTGCAATTCAACTAGCGTGATATATCTTGTGCAATGTCCCTGCTCTAGGCAGTATATTGGAAGAACAGAGAGGACTTTGAAAGTGAGGATATCTGAACATGTGTCCAACATTAGAAAAGGATACTTGAAACACTCACTTTCAAAGCACTTTAAAGAAGTTCACAACCAAGACTGACATTTATGGCTTTGGAGAGAATAGACACACATTGGAGAGGGGGGAAACATGTGGAGAGAATGTCCCGGGCGGAATCGCGATGCACATATGATTTTGGAAGTTTGATCCCAGCGGGCTTAAACGCGGAACTTGAAATCTTTGGTTTCCTCTAGATCCCTGGTTGTATGACTCTCATCTAATGGGGGATCAAATGTCTGGCCATCTATCGGCGCTCTGACCCCCCCTTGGAGAGAGGCTTACATACCCATTACTACATTAATAATCGACAAAACAAAAATCGAAAAAATTAAAATAGATTACAACCGAATATTATATTTGTTGAACAATCTAGGAATTGTGTCGCCCTCTTATATGGGGTTTTATCCTCATTGATAACCAATTGCAGAAGAAATAACCATTGTTTTAGACTGCTTAGTCATCCTTCTTAGTTATTCTTTTATATATTTTTCGATATATTATATTTGTGTATTTGATCGCAGGATTGTTCATTGAAAAGTGGATTTAGTATGTGCCAACCCTACAAAGTTGCACACATATGTTTAAATGATTATATATATATATATATATATATATATATATATATATATTTTTTTTTTTTTTTTTTAGAGTTTTACATTATAGTTTTGTATACATGTACATGTTTTTATGCTTTTTCTTGAAAAAAGCAATGTCGCAGGAGTATTTCCTTCACTATATAGCTTAACCGCAATAAGAAGGAGACAATATAGAAAAAACGCACATGTACGGGGAAAACCGCATCAAAAACGCAATGATGCCGCAAGTAGCCAAAATTTGATTCTGGTCCGGGATTTCGATCACACTGAGTGGAGTATAAAAGGAAGTGATGCTACAATGGGGGTAGAGCCACTGAGGAAGGGGAGAGACGTCCCCGAAACGCGTCTGGCGTAGTTCACCCCCATAAAGAAAGATCCGGACTAACTACGAAAGTTTGCAAACCTTCTAAACACTGGAGCGCTCCATTGACTTTCGATTTGAAAATACCCCAAGGAGAAACAGGATTGAACGGATTAAACAGGCTATTCCCGCGAGACAACCACCACGTGGTACGGAAGTCTCGAACGAGGACGCCAAACAGCGAAAGAAGACGGCGGCGCAGTGTGGTGAGTAGTGGCTTGAGAGAGGGATTCTCCAACCATCGGCCCCGATCTATACGGGTAAGATATACGTTTATGCCTCACTCGCCACCTGTAGCCTTGTACTAACATCCTTGTACTAACATCAGCTGGAACAATATATCTTCTCTTTGGGATTGTATTGTTATACGGCCACAGTGCCGATATCCGGACGATTGATTGCCCTGAATGAAGGGAACACTTTAAGGAGGACACGGCCACATACGATAAAGTGACTGTTCTAAATAATCTCCCTGTGGATGATATAACAGAGAGATATATATCTACCCTGATACAATTAAGGGACATCTCTAGTGCATCTCTGATTGCAAGAGACGGCACCACCAGTGTGTGTTTATCCTGCGTTTTTTTTCTCTTTTTTTCTTCATTTATTTTTTCTATTTATCTTTTTATTGTAAGTGATTGTATTTTAGTGCATCTCCTTTTATCTTGGATTATATGCTGATTTTAATATGTTATTTAGTAAATTGCCACTTTTCATATGAACCACATATTTGAGTGCCAGCCTTATATTATCTTATTCCATTACTCACTTTACTGATTGGGTGATCAGTTTTTAGGCTAGAGCACCAGTTCCTGTCTGGAGAGGTGGTGAGCTATCCACTACAGTGTTACCATATTCCAAGCTGTATTGTGTCACAAAGGAGGTAAAACCGCATCTGCGTTTAGATGTGGCATCCACCTGGGGCAATAATTTTTCTTCTGGAAAAACCAGGGAAACCCTGTCCATGGCTAAAACTTCAGTGACAAAAGAGGCAACAGATTTATAAGAATAGGTCCTGCCAGTCAGCCTGTCTGTAATATATTTCGCTTCTCGTGCGAACAAATAAGTGTTCGAACAGTTGCGGCGGGCTCAAATTAATTCACCCTTAGGGATGTTGAGTATTGTGTGAGGTGGGTGACACGGAGAGGCTTGCAAGATCGTGTTACCTGCTAGTTCCTTTCTATATGTGGTGGTGATAACTTGGGAAGGTGCGCAGTCCCCCTCCAAACACAAATCTAAAAAGCATATATGTATGCTATGATGTTGGAGGCTAAATGAGATGAGACTCCACACATGAATTAATGTAGTCAAGAAACAGTGGTATGGCCGCCTCATCACCAGACCATACAATCAGCGGGTCATCGATGTAGCGACCATAATACTGCACTAGACCACCAAAAGGGTGGGTGTCGATGAGGAGAAAACACCCCTCCCACCATGCCATGAAAATAATGGCTATGGAGGAAGAGAATTTGGCCCCCATCGACACCCCCGAAATCTGTAGATAGAAAACAGAATCGAACATAAAAAAATTGTGCAGGAGGAGGAACTCCACCACTATAACCATATATTCTTGGAGCCCATCTGAATAATCACTGTATCTATTAAGGAACCAGCGAAGGGATACCAGGGCTAAATTATGCGGAATGCTGGTATATAAAGCAGTGACATCTGCTGTGATCCAGGCAAATCCAGGCCTCCATTTGAAGTCCGAGAATGCCTGCAACACAGACCCAGTATCCCTGAGAAAGCCTGGAATTTGTAAAATAAGCGGTTGTAGCAGAGAATCGATCCACTCTGAAAGTCTCTCGGAGAAAGAACCGATTCCTGCCACTATAGGACGTAAGGGAGGAGGAAAGACTCCCTTATGCACTTTCGGAAGTGCGTGAAAACTCGACACAATGGGATGTTGTACATAGATGTAG
This sequence comes from Bufo bufo, assembly GCF_905171765.1. Taxonomy (NCBI): domain Eukaryota; kingdom Metazoa; phylum Chordata; class Amphibia; order Anura; family Bufonidae; genus Bufo; species Bufo bufo. Next base: position 599,518,292 of record NC_053392.1, read on the forward strand.
TCATACTCCTTTTTAGTGAGAAAGCCCTTTTCTAATCCCAAAGTCGGAATGCTGACCATTTTGGACTGAAAAGGGAGGAGAGGGTTGCCAGATAGAGATTTATAGGTGTCAGGGTCATTTAACATGGATAATACCTGGGATTTATAGACGCCAATATCTAAGATGACAACCGCTCCTCCCTTGTCAGCCTCTTTAATGATTATATTATGCATCTCTTTTAGACTTTTAAGAGCCCCCCTTTCACTGTGACATAAATTCTCATGTTTGCGATGAGAAGTACCAGGTGCCACATATTTGGTAGAATCATACAGTGAGCAGAGGTCTCTTTCTACCAATTCCTGATATCAATCTAAGGCAAGAGACCTCGACTGTACCGGATAAAAGTCTTTGTTAGAGACCTTAACCACCTCAGCCCCCCTAGCTTAAACACCCTTAATGACCAGGCCACTTTTTACACTTCTGCACTACACTACTTTCACTGTTTATTGCTCGTTCATGCAACTTACCACCCAAATGAATTTTACCTCCTTTTCTTCTCACTAATAGAGCTTTTATTTGGTGGTATTTCATTGCTGCTGACATTTTTACTTTTTTTGTTATTAAAGGGTTTCTGTCACCCCATTAAACCGTTTTTTTTTTTTTCTTTAATAATAATCCCTATAGTGCGATCTCATGATACATAATCAAATTAATAATTTTGGTTTAGTAGATTTTGCTAAAAAACGATTTTTAAAATATGCTAATTACCTTGCTACCAGCAAGTAGGGCGGCTACTTGCTGGTAGCAGCCGCATCCTCCGATGGTAATGACGCCCCCTCGGCATGCTGATTGACAGGGCCAGGGAAGGTAATCCTTCTCTGCTGGCGCTGTTAGAATTAGAAATCTCGCGCCTGCGCCGTACCTGGCTTCAATCGGCGCAGGCGCACTGAGAGGCGACCGCTCCATCCTCAATGCGCCTGCGTCGATGACGTCATCGCATACACCCGGAAGAGAAGACGCCGGCGTCTTCTCTTCCGGGTGTATGCGATGACGTCATCGACGCAGGCGCATTGAGGATGGAGCGGTCGAGCAGAGCGGCCGCCTCTCAGTGCGCCTGCGCCGATTGAAGCCAGGTATGGCGCAGGCGCGAGATTTCAAATTCTAACAGCGCCAGCAGAGAAGGATTACCTTCCCTGGCCCTGTCAATCAGCATGCCGAGGGGGCGTCATTACCATCGGAGGATGCGGCTGCTACCAGCAAGTAGCCGCCCTACTTGCTGGTAGCAAGGTAATTAGCATATTTTAAAAATCGTTTTTTAGCAAAATCTACTGAACCAAAATTATTAATTTGATTATGTATCATGAGATCGCACTATAGGGATTATTATTAAAGAAAAAAAAAAACGGTTTAATGGGGTGACAGAAACCCTTTAATGGAAATTTAACGATTTTTTTGCAAAATAATAACATTTTTCACTTTCAGTTGTAAAATTTTGCAAAAAAAAACGACATCCATATATAATTTTTTTTCTAAATTTATTGTTCTACATGTCTTTGATAAAAAAAAAATGTTTGGGTAAAAAAAAAATGGTTTGGGTAAAAGTTATAGCGTTTACAAACTATGGTACAAAAATGTGAATTTCCGCTTTTTGAAGCAGCTCTGACTTTCTGAGCACCTGTCATGTTTCCTGAGGTTCTACAATGGCTAAACAGTACAAACACCCCACAAATGACCCCATTTCGGAAAGTAGACACCCTAAGGTATTCGCTGATGGGCATAGTGAGTTCATAGAACTTTTTATTTTTTGTCACAAGTTAGCGGAAAATGATGATTTTTTTTTTTTTTCTTACAAAGTCTCATATTCCACTAACTTGTGACAAAAAATAAAAACTTTTACATATACCCATGCTGGGTGAGAGAAATATCTTGGCAAAAGACAACTTTTCCCATTTTTTTTATACAAAGTTGGCATTTGACCAAGCTATTTATCTCACCCAGCATGGGTATATGTAAAATGACACCCCAAAACACATTGCCCAACTTCTCCTGAGTACGGCGATACCAGATGTGTGACACTTTTTTGCAGCCTAGATGCGCAAAGGGGTCCACATTCCTTTTATGAGGGCATTTTTAGACATTTGGATCCCAGACTTCTTCTCACGCTTTAGGGCCCCTAAAATGCCAGGGCAGTATAAATACCCCACATGTGACCCCATTTTGGAAAGAAGACACCCCAAGGTATTCAATGAGGGGCATGGCGAGTTCATAGAATTTTTATTTTTTTTTGGCACAAGTTAGCGGAAATTAATTATTATTATTTTTTTTTTCTCAAAGTCTCCCTTTCCACTAACTTGGGCCAAAAAAATGTCTGAATGGAGCCTTACAGGGGGCTCCATTCAGACATCCGTATGTTTTTTACGGATCCACGGATACATGGATCGGATCCGCAAAACACATACGAACATCTGAATGGAGCCTTATAGGGGGGTGATCAATGACAGGGGGGTGATCACCCCATATAGACTCCCTGATCACCCCCCTGTCATTGTTAACCCCCCTGTAAGGCTCCATTCAGACGTCCGTATGTTTTTACGGATCCACGGATACATGGATCGGATCCTCAAAACACATACGGACATCTGAATGGAGCCTTATAGGGGGGTGATCAATGACAGGGGGGTGATCACCCCATATAGACTCCCTGATCACCCCCCTGTCATTGATCACCCCCCTGTAAGGCTCCATTCAGACGTCCGTATGTGTTTTGCGGATCTGATCCATGTATCCGTAAAAAACATACAGACGTCTGAATAGAGCCTTACAGGGGGGGGATCAATGACAGGGGGGGGGATCAGGGAGTCTATATGGGGTGATCACCCCCCTGTCATTGATCACCCCCCTGTAAAGCTCCATTCAGACATCCGTATGTTTTTTACAGATCCACAGATACATGGATCAGATCCGCAAAACACATACGGACGTCTGAATGGAGCCTTACAGGGGGATGATCAATGACAGGGGGGTGATCAGGGAGTCTATATGGGGTGATCACCCCCCTGTCATTGATCACCCCCCTATAAGGTTCCATTCAGATGTCCGTATGTGTTTTGCGGATCCGATCCATGTATCCGTGGATCCGTTTTTTACGATCCATGTATCCGTGGATCCGTAAAAAACATACGGATGTCTGAATGGAGCCTTACAGGGGGGTGATCAGGGAGTCTATATGGGGTGATCAGGGGTTAATAAGTGACAGGGGGGGGTGTAGTGTAGTGGTGTTTGGTGCTACTTATTACTGAGCTGCCTGTGTCCTCTGGTGGTCGATCCAAACAAAAGGGACCACCAGGTAGCAGGTATATTAGACGCTGTTATCAAAACAGCGTCTAATATACCTGTTAGGGGTTAACAAAATTGGAACTCCAGCCTGCCAGCGAACGTTCGCCGCTGGCAGGCTGGAGATCCACTCGCTTACCTTCCGATCCTGTGAACGCACGCGCCTGTGTGCACGCGTTCACAGGAAATCTTGCGTCTCGCGAGATGACGCGTATATACGTGACTGTGCGCAGAGCTGCCGCCTCCGGAACGCGATTCTGCGTTAGGCGGTCCGGAGGCGGTTAAAGAGGACCTTTCACTAGTTTAAAAAGTAAAAACGAACTATATCAGTGGGCAGAGCGGCGCCCAGGGGTCCCCCTGCACTTACTAGTATGTCTGGGCGCCGCTCCGTTCGCCCGGTATAGGCTCCGGTGTCTGCAGCTCCTTCTTTTGTACTGGGCGGAGTTTTTGTATTGGGGTTGTCCCTTGCTGCAGCGCTGGCCAATCGTAGCGCACAGCTCATAGCCTGGGACTCCCAGGCTATGAGCTGTGCGCTGCGATTGGCCAGGGCTGCAGCAAGGGACACGCCTAATACAAAAAATCCATCCAGTACAACAGAGGGAGCTGCAGACACCGGAGCCTATACCGGGCGAACGGAGCGGCGCCCAGACATACTAGTAAGTGCAGGGGGACCCCTGGGCGCCGCTCTGCCCACTGATATAGTTTGTTTTTACTTTTTAAACTAGTGAAAGGTCCTCTTTAAGTGAGGATATTTTGGTACTATTGGGGTCATCTTGCCTAGTTCGAGATTCCTGTAGGAAATTCACATGAATTAGTTCCTGAAAACTCATACTTGATTGCAACTGAATATGGCCCTGGGAATTAGCATTAGTACAAGAAGCATAACCATCAGTTTCGACAGTAGGATCGGACACACAAGTTTATAATTGAATTTTGCGCCATGACTTGTAATTTGAATGGATTTTTGTTATATAGAAATGTTATAAATTAGCAATATAATTTTAAGGTTCTATTATTTAAAAATTATAAAACTTAGATTTATTCTTGACAGATGACTGTACCAGGAGCTCAGACAAACATTTGATGTCAGATTTTAGAACAGATGAGTGTGGTGTCACAGAAGATACACATGAAGAGCATGCCATTATCTCGGATGTATCCTCAGCCTTTCACAGCAAAGATCTATTATCTGATCTTTTGTATGGATTTCAATCTTCTGATTCATCACAGACTGTTAAGCAAAATAAAATCCACAGAAGAAGTGTTAAACATCAAAGAAGTCACACAGGGGAGAATGCGCTTTCATGCTCAGAATGTGGGAAATGTTGTCAATTTAAATCAGATCTTATTAGACATCAGAGAACTCACACAGGGGACAAGCCATTTTCATGTTCAGAATGTGGGAAATGTTTTACTGATAAATCAACTCTTGTTGCACATGAGAAAACTCACACAGGGGAGAAGCCATTTTCATGTTCAGAATGTGAAAAACATTTTAACTTTAAATCAAATCTTGTTAAACATCAGAGAAGTCACACAGGGGAGAAGCCATTTTCTTGTTTAGAATGTGGGAAATGTTTTATTGATAAATCAATTCTTGTTAAACATCAAGTAAGTCACACAGCGGAGAATGCTCTTTCATGCTCAGAATGTGGGAAATTTTTTAAATTTAAATCAGATCTGATTATACATCAAAGAACTCACACAGGGGAGAAGCCATTTTCATGTTCAGAATGTGAAAAACATTTTAACTTAAAATCACATCTTGTTAGACATCAGAGAACTCACACAGGGGAGAAGCCATTTTCATGTTCAGAATGTGGGAAATGTTTTACTGATAAATCAACTCTTGTTGCACATGAGAGAATTCACACAGGGGAGAAGCCATTTTCATGTTCAGAATGTGAAAAACATTTTAACTATAAATCACATCTTGTTGCACATGAGACAACTCACACAGGGGAGAATCCATTTTCTTGTTTAGAATGTGGGAAATGTTTTCGTGATAAATCAACTCTTGTTGAACATGAGAGAACTCACACAGGGGAGAAGCCATTTTCATGTTCAGAATGTGAAAAACATTTTATCTCTAAATCACAACTTGTTAGACATCAGAGAACTCACACAGGGGAGAAGCCATTTTCATGTTCAGAATGTGAAAAACATTTTAACCGTAAATCACATCTTGTTAGACATCAGAGAACTCACACAGGGGAGAAGCCATTTTCATGTTCAGAATGTGGGAAATGTTTTAGGGATAAATGGTGTCTTCTTAACCATCAGATAATTCACACAGGGGCAAAGCCATTTTCTTGTTTAGAATGTGGGAAATGTTTTACTGATAAATCAACTCTTGTTGCACATGAGAGAATTCACACAGGGGAGAAGCCATTTTCATGTTCAGAATGTGGGAAATGTTTTACTGATAAATCAACTCTTGTTGCACATGAGAGAATTCACACAGGGGAGAAGCCATTTTCTTGTTTAGAATGTGGGAAATCTTTCACTGGTAAATCAACTCTTGTTACACATCAGAGAAGTCACACAGGGGAGAAGCCATTTTGTTGTTTAGAATGTGGGAAATGTTTTACTGATAAATCAATTCTTGTTAAACATCAGAGAAGTCACACAGGGGAGAAGCCATTTTCTTGTTTAGAATGTGGGAAATGTTTTAATGATAAATCAATTCTTGTTAAACATCAGAGAAGTCACACAGGGGAGAAGCCATTTTCTTGTTTAGAATGTGGGAAATGTTTTAATGATAAATCAATTCTTGTTAAACATCAGAGAAGTCACACAGGGGAGAAGCCATTTTCTTGTTTAGAATGTGGGAAATGTTTTATTGATAAATCAATTCTTGTTGCACATGTGAGAACTCACACAGGGGAGAAGCCATTTTCATGTTCAGAATGTGAAAAACATTTTAACTTAAAATCGCATCTTGTTAGACATCAGAGAACTCACACAGGGGTGAAGCCATTTTCTTGTTTAGAATGTGGGAAATGTTTTATTGATAAATCAATTCTTGTTAAACATCAGAGAAGTCACACAGGGGAGAAGCCATTTTCATGTTCAGAATGTGAAAAACATTTTAACTTTAAATCAAATCTTGTTGCACATGAGAAAACTCACACAGGGGAGAAGCCATTTTCTTGTTTAGAATGTGGGAAATGTTTTAGTCATAAATCAACTCTTGGTAAACATCAGAGAACTCACACAGGGGAGAAGCCATTTTCATGTTCAGAATGTGAAAAACATTTTAACTCTAAATCACATCTTGTTAGACATCAGAGAACTCACACAGGGGAGAAGCCATTTTCATGTTCAGAATGTGGGAAATGTTTTAGTGATAAATGGCATCTTCTTAACCATCAGATAATTCACACAGGGGCAAAGCCATTTTCTTGTTTAGAATGTGGAAAATGTTTTAGTGATAAATCAACTCTTGGTAAACATCAGAGAACTCACACAGAAGAGAAGCCATTTTCATGTTCAGAATGTGAAAAACATTTTAACTTTAAATCAAATCTTGTTGCACATGAGAAAACTCACACAGGGGAGAAGCCATTTTCTTGTTTAGAATGTGGGAAATGTTTTACTGATAAATCAATTCTTGTTGCACATGAGAAAATTCACACAGGGGAGAAGCCATTTTCTTGTTTAGAATGTGGGAAATCTTTCATATATAAATCAAATCTAGTTGCACATCAGATAATTCACACAGGGAAGAAGCCATTTTCTTGTTTAGAATGTGGGAAATGTTTTATTTATAAATCAGTTCTTGTTGCACATGAGAGAACTCACACAGGGGAGAAGCCATTTTCATGTTCAGAATGTGGGAAATGTTTTACTAATAAATCAGCTCTTGTTAAACATCAGAGAATTCACACTGGAAAAAAGCGATTTTAACGTTCAGAATGTGATACAGTAACTAGAGATGAGTGAACTTTAGAAAAATTCAATTCTGCAGCTTGGTCAAAGTTCAACAAGAAATTTGATTCATTCCAAATTAATTTGTCATTAATCACAATGTTAAAACCCTATTCAGCCTATCAATCAATGAGACCATTTTTAACGACACCTTAGACCAAAGTACACCCGTCTAACAGCCAATAAAAACGGTAATACGCTAGTGCAATATGGCCTTTTGGATTAAAAAATAAAATAAAAATCACTCACCTCATCCATTTGCTCACACAGGGGCTTGTCCGCTCCTCTCTTGATTAGAAAAATACCTGCTGAAGGACCTGGGCTTAGCGTGATGACTTCACCTTGTGATCATGCTGGGAGAGCACAGTGACATCATCACATTGAGCGCAGGTCCTTCAACAGGTCTATTTTAGTCAAGAGAGGAGCGGACTGCCTCTGCGCAAGCTAGTGGATGATGTGAGTACATTTCCGTTTTCTCTAATACAATTCCAGTCGCCATTTTAGGAAAAATGATTCATTATCATAAAGCCCAAGGAAATTCGGCTTTGTTTAACCCTTTCCCGACTGCAATCTGTATATATGCGTGATAGCTGCACATGCCCCGTGCAGCTATCACGTCTATAAACGTCAAGACAGTTCTTTAATCCAAGCGCTGCAAAGCGCTTGTATTAAAGCTTCTGCCCCCGCACTGCTGCTGTCACGGACAGCATACAGTTCAGTAATGCCGGCAAGAGACCAATCAGAGTGGCCCCTTGCCGACAATCGATCCGATTGGTTAGTCTGTGCAGACTAACAAATCGGATCGCAGAAGTGGAAAAAATGCTGGTTTCAGGCTCTGATCTGCGCTCTGCAGATCACAGCCTGAAATCAGGTAGTGTCTCTGTGGCCCCCAATCTGTGCCCCCTTCCTGTGCCCCCCGATCTGTGCTCCTCCAACACCCCCCTGTGCGCGCCTGCCCCTGATGAAGTAGTTTCCCCGCCCGATCCATATTTATGTAGTCCCTCTCTGATGCGGTCCGCCCCATGCTGTCTCCCCGCCCCTCCTGCCCCAGCCTCCCTCACCCTCAAGGTTAGCCGCCGTACCCCAATACAACCCCCCCCCCATTCCAGCGCTGCCCCCGATCCTGTGCCCCCGCTGTGTGTGATGGCGGCGGCTCCATTCCTGAGCCGCCGCCATCAGCAGCGAGTGTCAGCTCTATGCTGACACTCTGCTGTAACCCCATAGATGCTGCGGTTGCAGCATCCATGGGGTTAATAGAGGGAGGGAGCTCCCTCTCTGAACCATCGGGGCTGCAGCGCTGATAGCAGCGCCCGATGGTTGCCATGGCAACCGGACGCTTTGCAAAGGCGTCCGGTTGCCATGGCAAAGGCATCCGGTGCTGCCACCTACAGGGCATCTAATAGTATTAGTAACATAGTAACATAGTACATAAGGCCGAAAAAAGACATTTGTCCATCCAGTTCGGCCTGTCATCCTACAAGTTGATCCAGAGGAAGGCAAAAAAAACCCTGTGAGGTAGAAGCCAATTTTCCTCACTTTAGGGGAATAAAAAATTCCTTCCCGACTCCAATCAGGCAATCAGAATAACTCCCTGGATCAACGACCCCTCTCTAGTAGCTATAGCCTGTAATATTAATACACTCCAGAAATACATCCAGGCCCCTCTTGAATTCCTTTATTGTACTCACCATCACCACCTCCTCAGGCAGAGAGTTCCATAGTCTCACTGCTCTTACCGTAAAGAATCCTTTTCTATGTTTGTGTACAAACCTTCTTTCCTCCAGACGCAGAGGATGTCCCCTCGTCACAGTCACAGTCCTGGGGATAAATAGATGATGGGATAGATCTCTGTACTGCCCCCTGATATATTTATACATAGTAATTAGATCTCCCCTCAGTCGTCTTTTTTCTAACGTGAATAACCCTAATTTTGATAATCTTTCAGGGTACTGTAGTTGCCCCATTCCAGTTATTACTTTAGTTGCCCTCCTCTGGACCCTCTCCAGCTCTGCTATGTCTGCCTTGTTTACAGGAGCCCAGAACTGTACACAGTACTCCATGTGTGGTCTGACCAGTGATTTGTAAAGTAGTAGGAATATGTTCTCATCACGGGCATCTATGCCCCTTTTGATGCAACCCATTATCTTATTGGCCTTGGCAGCCGCTGCCTGACACTGTTTTTTGCAGCTTAGTTTGCTGTTTATTAAAATTCCTAGATCCTTTTCCATGTCAGTGTTACCGAGTGTTTTACCATTTAGTATGTACGGGTGACTTGCATTATTCCTTCCCATGTGCATAACTTTACATTTCTCAGTGTTAAACCTCATCTGCCACTTATCTGCCCAAGCCTCCAATCTATCCAGATCCCTCTGTAGTAGTATACTGTCCTCTTCAGTGTTAATTACTTTACACAGTTTAGTGTCATCTGCGAAAATTGATATTTTACTATGCAAGCCTTCTACAAGATCATTAATAAATATATTGAAGAGAATAGGGCCCAATACTGACCCCTGAGGTACTCCACTAGTGACAGTGACCCAATCTGAGTATGTACCGTTAATAACCACCCTCTGTTTTCTATCATTGAGCCAGTTACTTACCCACTTACAGACGTTTTCTCCGAGTCCGAGCATTCTCATTTTATATACTAACCTTTTATGAGGTACAGTGTCAAATGCTTTGGAGAAGTCCAGATACACGACATCCATTGATTTGCCGCTGTCAAGTCTAGTACTTACCTCCTCATAGAAACTGATTAAATTAGTTTGACATGACCGATCCCTCACGAAGCCATGCTGATATGGCGTTATTTGCTTATTTCCCATAAGATGCTCTAACATAGCATCTCTCAGAAAACCTTCAAACAGTTTACCCACAACAGATGTTAAACTTACCGGCCTATAGTTTCCAGGCTCTGTTTTTGGACCCTTTTTGAATATTGGCACCACATTTGCCATGCGCCAATCCTGTGGGACATTCCCTGTTAGTACAGAGTCCGCAAATATCAGAAATAAGGGTCTGGCTATGACATTACTTAATTCCCTTAGGATACGGGGGTGTATGCCATCCGGTCCTGGCGATTTGTCTATTTTGATTTTTTTAAGTCGCTGTTGTACTTCTTCCTGGGTCAGACAGGACACTTTTAATGGCGAATTTATTTCAGCATTCAGCATTTCATCTGACAGTTTATTTTCCTCAGTGAATACATTGGAGAAAAAAATATTTAACAGCTTTGCTTTCTCCTCGTCGCTCTCTGCGACTCCCCCCTCATTACTCTTTAAAGGGCCGACACCTTCAGATTTATACTTTTTAACATTTATATAATTGAAGAACATTTTAGGGTTAGTTTTACTCTGTTTGGCAATTAATCTCTCGGTCTCTAGTTTGGCCGCTTTTATTTGTTTTTTACATGTTCTGTTTTTTTCCTTATAGTTTTTCAGTGCTTCCGTGCTACCCTCCTGTTTTAGGGTTTTATATGCTTTCTTTTTGTCATTTATTGCTTTCTTTACAGTTCTGTTTATCCACATTGGTTTCTTTTTGTTCCTTAACCTTTTATTCCCATACGGTATGTACCTCTCACAATGAGATTTTAGGATGTTTTTAAAGATATCCCATTTTTTGGCTGTATTTTTATTTTTGAGGACTTTGTCCCAGTTAGTTAGGCCTATGGCCTCTCTTAGTTGGCTAAATTTAGCTTTTTTGAAGTTTGGTATTTTTGTTTCTCCCTGTAGAAACGCTCTCTTGAATGATAATTACAAGAGCATTGCAAAGTATAGTACAGCCATCAGCCCCATTGGATCTTCATGATCCAAGAGGGACTTGATAAAAAAGGAAAGTGAAAATAATAAAAATGAAAAATAAATAAATAAAAATGTAAATTAAAAAAAGAAATTGCCTTTTCCTATAAAAAAAATAAAAAATACATATTAGGTGTCACCGCGTCCGTAACGACCGTCTCTATAAATATATCACATGATAGACCCAGTCCGATAAACACTATTAAAAAAAAAACTGTGCCAAAAAAAGCTATTTTTGTCACCTTACATCACAAATAGTGCAACAGCAAGCGATAAAAAAGGCTTATGACCCCCAAAATAGTACCAATTAAACCGTCACCTCATCCCGCAAAACATGATACCCTATTTAAGACAATCGCCTAAAAAATATAAAAGCTATGGCTCTCAGACTATGGAGACACTAAAACATAATTTTTTTGGTTTCAGAAATGCTATTATTGTGTAAAACTTAAATAAATAAGAAAAAGTATACATATTAGGTATTGCCACGTCCGTAACGATCTTCTCTATAAAACTATCACATGACCTAACTCCTCAGATGAACGCTGTAAAAATAAATAAATGAAAGCTGTTCCAAAACAGCCAATTTTTTGGTCACCTTGCCATATAAAGTGTAATAATGAATGATCAAAAAATCCTATGTACCCAAAAATGGTACCAATTAAAACCTCAACACTTTCTGCAAAAAACGAGCCCTTGCACAAGACGATCGGCAGAAAAATAAAAAACATATGGCGTTCAGAAAACCAATCCAGCAAAATCTGCCTTCCAAAAACCGTATGGCATTCCTTTCCTTCTGCGCCCTGCCGTGTGCCCGTACAGCAGTTTACGACCACATGTGGGGTGTTTCTGTAAACCGCGGAATCAGGGTAATAAATATTGAGTTTTGTTTGGCTGTTAACCCTCAATGTGTTAAATAAAAAAATGCAATAAAATGGAAAATCTGCCAAAAATGTGAAATTTAGAAATTTCATCTCCATTTTCCTTTAATTCTTGTGGAACACCTAAAGGGTTAAAAAAGTTTGTAAAATCAGTTTTGAGTAACTTGAGGGGTGTAGTTTCTGCAATGGGGTCATTTATGGGGGTATCCACTATGTAGGCCCCACAAAGTGACTTCAGACCTGAACTGGTCCTTATAAAGTGGGTTTTGGAAATTTTCTTAAAAATTTTAAGAATTGCTTCTAAACTTCTAAGCCTTCTAACGTCCTAAAAAAATAAAATGACATTTCCAAAATGATGCCAACATAAAGTAGACATATGGGAAATGTTAAGTAATAAATATTTTATTAGGTATGACTTTCTGTTTTAGAAGCAGAGAAATTGAAATTTGTAAAATTGTGAATTTTTCAAAATTTTGGGTACATTTTGGATTTTTTCATAAATAAAGGTGAAATACAGTGGGGGAAATAATTATTTGACCCCTCACTGATTTTGTAAGTTTGTCCAATGACAAAGAAATGAAAAGTCTCAGAACAGTATCATTTCAATGGTAGGTTTATTGTAACAGTGGCAGATAGCACATCAAAAGGAAAATCGAAAAAATAACTTTAAATAAAAGATAGCAACTGATTTGCATTTCATTGAGTGAAATAAGTATTTGAACCCTCTAACAAAAAAAGACTTAATACTTGGTGGAAAAACCCTTGTTTGCAAGCACAGAGGTCAAACGTTTCTTGTAATTGATGACCAAGTTTGCGCACATTTTAGGAGGAATGTTGGTCCACTCCTCTTTGCAGATCATCTCTAAATCCCTAAGGTTTCGAGGCTGTCTCTGTGCAACTCTGAGCTTGAGCTCCCTCCATAGGTTTTCGATTGGATTAAGGTCCGGAGACTGACTAGGCCACTCCATGACCTTAATGTGCTTCTTCTTGAGCCACTCCTTTGTTGCCTTTGCTGTATGTTTTGGGTCATTGTCGTGCTGGAACACCCATCCACGACCCATTTTCAGTTTCCTGGCAGAGGGAAGGAGGTTGTCGCTCAGGATTTCACGATACATGGCTCCGTCCATTTTCCCGTTTATGCGAATAAGTTGTCCTGTGCCCTTAGCAGAAAAACACCCCCAAAGCAAAATGTTTCCACCCCCATGCTTGACGGTGGGGACGGTGTTTTGGGGGTCATAGGCAGCATTTTTCTTCCTCCAAACACAGCGAGTTGAGTTAATGCCAAAGAGCTCTATTTTGGTCTCATCAGACCACAGCACCTTCTCCCAGTCACTCTCTGAATCATTCAGGTGTTCATTGGCAAACTTCAGACGGGCCTGCACATGTGCCTTCCTGAGCAGGGGGACCTTGCGAGCCCTGCAGGATTTTAATCCATTGCGGTGTAATGTGTTTCCAATGGTTTTCTTGGTGACTGTGGTCCCTGCTAATTTGAGGTCATTAACTAACTCCTCCCGTGTAGTTCTAGGATGCTTTTTCACCTTTCTCAGAACCATTGACACCCCACGAGGTGAGATCTTGCGTGGAGCCCCAGAGCGAGGTCGATTGATGGTCATTTTGTGCTCCTTCCATTTTTGAACAATCGCACCAACAGTTGTCACCTTCTCTCCCAGCTTCTTGCTAATGGTTTTGTAGCCCATTCCAGCCTTGTGCAGGTCTACAATTTTGTCTCTGACATCCTTGGACAGCTCTTTGGTCTTTCCCATGTTGGAGAGTTTGGAGTCTGCTTGATTGATTGATTCTGTGGACAGGTGTCTTTTATACAGGTGACTAGTTAAGACAGGTGTCCTTAATGAGGGTGACTAATTGAGTAGAAGTGTCTAACCACTCTGTGGGAGCCAGAACTCTTAATAGTTGGTAGGGGTTCAAATACTTATTTCACTCAATGAAATGCAAATCAGTTGCTATCTTTTATTTAAAGTTATTTTTTCGATTTTCCTTTTGATGTGCTATCTGCCACTGTTACAATAAACCTACCATTGAAATGATACTGTTCTGAGACTTTTCATTTCTTTGTCATTGGACAAACTTACAAAATCAGTGAGGGGTCAAATAATTATTTCCCCCACTGTATATTGACTCAAATATATGACTATCATGAAGTACAATATGTCACGAGAAAACAATCTCAGAATGGTTTGGATAAGTAAAAGTGTTCCAAAGCTATTACCACATAAAGTGACGCATGTCAGATTTGTAAATTTTGACCTGGACATTAGGGCATCAATGACCCTTGGTCATGAAAGGGTTAAAATCAGATTTTTCCTAAAATTCAGACTGAATTCCACTTCAGATGGTTCGCTTCACTGAACACTAGTTGTAACCATAAAGAAGATCTTGTTAGACATCCGAGAATCCGCTATAAAATTTGCAGCGTTTATTTTTTGGCACAAATGATATGATAACTTTATTCATTATTTGATTATAGTGATACCAAATACATAGTTTTTTTAAAAAGCTTTACTACTGTTGCACAATAAAAACCTTAATTTTTTTTAAAAGTAGAAAATGTTTTTGCATCACCAAATCCCAAGATACACAACCTTTATTTTTTTCTTTCCATGGAGTTGTGTGAAGGCTTGATTTTTGCGGGATGACTTGTAGTTTTCATTAGTTTTATTTTGGGGTACATATAGTGGCATTTTTTTTTCAGCGTTCACTGTAAGGAATAAATGACATGATAATTGTATAGTACATGTTATTATGGATGTTGCAATACCAAATATGTGAAGATTTTATCTCTGCCTTCAGTACTTTTTTTAAGGGCTCATTCACACGACCATATGGTCGCCGTGCCCCTGTTGTGGACAGCAAATAGTGGGTCTGCAAAACAATGGCACCGGCCTTGTGAACTCTATATCACAGATGCAGACCCTCTGACTTGAATGGGCCTGCAATCCGTAAAATACGTCAAAAGATAGGACGTGTCCTATTTTTTGCGGAGCAGAGTCACTGATTGGAAGCCCACGGAAACACTCAGAAGCTCGTCCAAAGACTTTGGGGGTATGTGCTTCCACATCGTAAAAGATTGGACATGTCCTATCTTTTGATTTATTTTGCGGATCTCGGACCTATTCAAGTCAGTGGGTCCGCACCACCATATCGACTTCACACAGCCGATACCCATGTTTTTCAGACCGCTATTTGCAGTCCGCAACAGGGTGACGGCAACCATACATTCGTGTGAATGAACCCTAGAGTCCACTAAATGTAATGCATGCGCTCAGGTCCTGAGTAATGTTAAGTGAAGTACTGTGTGAAACAAAGTACCGTATTTTTTGCTTTATAAGACGCACCTAGGTTTTTTAGGAGGAAATTAATAAAATAAAATATTTTTAACCAGATGGTGTTGTTTTGGTGAGTTTTGGACTAATGGGGAATCTGTGGATGATACTGTCATTTGATTATAACCCCCATCATCCTAAAGAATACACTGATGTACTGTACATTGGTGTATTCTTAAGGATGAGGGGAGTTATAGTCACATTAAATATGAACACTGTCCAGGGACTGTACCAGTATTAGCTTTCGGGAACTGATATGACTACCGTATAACCCCCCCCCCCCCCCCCCCTCATCCATAGGAATCCACCTATATAGTGCAGTATATGGGTGGATTCCTATTCCTGTGCATGAGGGGGGTTATAGTCATATGTAAAATGAACACTGTCCAGGGACTGTTCTGTCGTTGACATGTGTCTATATTAAATATGACTATAACCCCCCTCATCCATAGGAATCCACTCATATACTGCAGTACATGGGTGGATTCCTATGGATGATGGGGGTTATAGTCATATTTGGCACACATTTTTTTTTATTAGGGTACCGTATATTGCCCCTGAGCTGTCGTCACCAAGGGACTTAGGCAGCAATCTACTGTACCAGGACAGGGGAGAACTCAGAATGCGGGAGAAATGTAGGCAGTTGATTGGTGGAGGGGAGGCGGGGGAGCAGGACGCGCTCATCAGCAATCAGCTGGATGGCCAGGCAGCACAGAGGAGAAGGGTATCCTCCTGCTACTTTGAGTGAAGGACGTGCGATCTGGTGGCAGTACAGCACATACAGAGAAGCCGCCAGTCCGCCCAACGATAGTGAATGTAATGACTGGAAGCGCGGCTGCCGGCATCATTTAGCATTTAGTGAAGCCGCCAGCCCGCCCAACTGTCAGGTGCTGCTTAGTGCAGCGATGTATGCGCAGGCTGGAGGCTTCACTAAAAGCGAACTTGTGCTGCCAGCCTACGCTAAGTCCCACCTGCCCTCCCTCCCTCCAAGTCCCGTCCGTCCTCCCACAGTTTCATGGCAGCTCAGAAGCCGTTAGTGAGAGCTCCTGAGCTGCTGCAGCCTGCACATTTGGGGTCACCTTTCGTTTATAAGACGCACTGACTTTTTCCCTCCACTTTTGAGGGAAAAAAGTGCATCTTAAAAAGCGAAAAATACGGTAAATTACCCTGCGCTGTAATCAGGGCATCCGTCACATGATTCCCCCAGAACCTTCCGAGTTAAGGAAGAGTTGGTGGTCACTGTGTGTGCAAATGGTGAGGGGAGACTTCCACCATGGATCCAGGACGTTGTGGAATTTTTTAGGACACTTTGAGGGTCATTTATCAAAGAGAGTTTTTACTCTGGTTTTGATAGCCGCTACACTGCCGAAGGATGTGCCTAATTTATCACAAAACATACACTTCATCACCTAACTTAGGCGTATACTCTGGCAGTGTGCGTCTGAAGTGAAATTCTATTCCACTCTCTGAGTGGAGTAAATTTTAGACAACTTTTACACCTTAAATTAGTGTAAATGTTTGTGAATGTGCCAGGGCCAACTTGCCAGCCAGGCCATGCCCTAGTGGCGAGGAGAGTGAAAAAATGTCTGAGTGATAAAGTATTGTCTTGACTTTCTTTACTCCAAAATCTGGCATATCGCTGTAAGTAAATTACCAATTTTTGTTTTTGAAAATGATCCTTTAATATTAACAATATTACACCACCGAGCCAAGCGAGGGAGTCTCCTTCCATCCATCTCATCGCTATATTTAGCTTTGCTAAGAAAAATGTTTTACAATTCACAGTTTGATTCCCATGCACCACTCCAAATGTTCAGTGTTTGACTTGGGAAGTTCTTTCACCAAAGAGTGGAGTACTCACGAGAGGAATCAGTGCACGGCAGCGGAATCGTTTGAACTTTCCAGGCAGATCTGCATAGGGAAACGTACCGACGCACCAGCTGCCTTGCTCGGGTCCCCGCTGTCATTATAAACTTTGAACCCACTGCTGGCTGCAGTGGTGACCTGCTGCCCTTGCATCATGGCAATTGGGCACATGATGTAAGATGAGCAGATCAATGTTGTGGCTAGCAATTTGCTGCAAAGTGGCTTTTGGCAGCGGGGGACCTGAGCAAGGCAGCTAAGGCCAGAGAGTAAAAGAGTCGGGACCCAGTACCGAGTAAGTGTGCTCCCCTTTGCAGGTCTGCTTAGAAGAGGGGGCTGCCAAAAACAAAAAAGGCGCACAACCTTTTTAAAACCATCAACATTTCAGCCACAAAAGGCTGTTTTGGTTTTGCCATGAGGACAAACGAGGAAATGAACTCAAACACCAGCTTTGCGAAAAACCTTTTTTTATACTTAAACGTGGTCATGAACGCAACCATAACTGCTGGTTACACACAGTTATGGCCAGTTCGCCATGTTCGCCCGCGAACACGTGCGAGGTGCTATCTTATCTGACAAGTCCGGTGAGGCACAGGTAAGTCCTTACCTGTGCCTGTGCACGAGCCGGTCTGAAATGAAATGTCTCCGGGAGCAGGCAGTTCCAAGAACAGCCTCCGTGGGCCTTCATCGGGCTGTTCTCGGAACTGCCTGCACCCGGAGACCGCATTTCATTTCAGACCGGCTCGCGCACAGACAGGTAAGGACTTACCTGTGCCGCGCCGGACTTGTCAGTTAAGATGGCAGCTCGCACATGTTCGCGGGCGAACTGGCCATCACTGGTTACACACAAATAAATATACTGAAAGGGCCACATGGTGGGCAAAAGTACAATAAAGGGGCCACAAGGTGGGCATTAGTACTGTGTGGTATCTGTGAGGGGTTAGCTCTTCTCCGGGGGTCATTCACACAAGTATCTTTGCCAGACACCAAGTTTAAGGTCCAAACATCGCTTTTATTTGGCACCTTAGCAAAACAAACATAAATCATACAAAATAAACACCTGCCCAGCTGGGCTCTAACTAAACAAAGTATATCCCTGACTCGCCTAAAGCATCGTTCACGGGGGACGTGGCCTAGCAGCGCATGGAGCAGGACGTATAAGCGCTGAGCTCCGCCACCAAGCCGCTACTTCAGCCGCCCTGAGCCTGCTACATTGCCCTCCTTATGGGTAAAAAACTACCCAAGGGGCCCTACCCCCCAGCGGACTTACCACGTCGGGGCACCCTTCAGGATTTCGTCCTGCGCTCCGAACGGAGCGCACCACCGCTTCTCCTGACAGGCCCGACGGCCCTTACCGCCGCACTCCCACAGTGCTGCAGGACCCCAGGGGACCACGATCCTCCTACAGACCGGACAGCGCTGGATGCGTGTCCCGGACAGGCTTCCCAGCATAGGGCCTCTTCAATGCCACCTGCGACCTAGGCCCAGCAGGGATTTTCAGCATCCAAGATGGCGCCCGCACATGCTGAGCCGGAGGAGTCCGGGGAGCCCCTCCCCCAGGTCTGTGCAAAATTGCATTCCCCAGACCCCCGCAAACACCCTCACCCCGGCTCTTTTTCCCAACAGAAGGGGACCCCTGGAGGCACATATCACCTCGGCAGAGCCCTCTGTCACCCTTTCCTCCCTGCAAAACTGGAGGACGACATAGGAGCTACCCCCTCTATGCAGCGGTATGCTGCACCTACCCCGGCTCTTTCTCCGCATTCTGGCCGCGAATCCCCCAGCGGCCCCTCCCATGTGGACTGGGCTCCCATACTCTCCCAACTGCCCACTAAAGGGGACTTCCAAGCCCTGGTCAATGAGGTCACCGCCAAATGCCGCTCCGAAAGATCTGCACTCTATTGCCGCCCGGGTGGAATCCCTTGAGAAGGAACACGAATCTACACGGTCCTATGTGTCCCAACTCCATACCTCGGTGTCCTCACAGAATGCAGGTCTCCGCGAGTGACCGTGTCACGTAGAAGACCTAGATAACCGTGGATGGAGGAATAAAATCAGGGACCGTGGCCTCCCAGAATCCGTAGGGGAGGAGGATATACAGGGAATCCTGGACGAGCACTTCAACAAAATTACGGGGGACCCCCGTCCCGCACTACTGAGTTGGACAGAGCCCTCCGACCCAAAGGGTCCACCCCCCATCCCAGGGACATTATATGCTGTGTTCATGATTTCACCTGGAAAGAGGCAATAATGGCGAAAGTCAGAAACTCTCGAATCCTGGACTTTCATGGGGCCCGGGTTCAGCTTTTTCAAGACCTGTCATGGATCATGCTGCAAAAGCGTCGACACCTTCGCCCTTTACTGGACGCCCTGAGAGACGGCCAAATCCCATACAGTTGGGGGTTTCCTTTCACCTTAAACGCCTGGATGAATGGCCGCACAGTGATCTTGCGCACTCATGCTGACCTTCATCCATTTTGTGCTGCGCTGGAAATACCAGTACCTAACCTATCTGACTGGGAGCTCATTACCTCCCTCTGGTCTACTCCTCTGGTTTGGCAGGATACAAGTGGACCCAAGCGACGCCGACTACCTTCACCCGTTGTGGGGTCTGCTGGTCCTAGAAGAACACCTCCTGCATCCAGACTGGCATCCCTAGAAATCAGGGGAGCCACTCCTCATCGCTGAGGGACCCTCCTCTGTACCTGATCATTCACTGTTTGTTTCACCTTTACTTTAGTGCTCTTAATATACTCATATTTTGCTCAGGGCCTGGAATTACGTAATGGTGGCGTTACAGCCGTGTGTTGCTCACATCTGGTATTTTCTTATTATTGTTGTTGACCTGCTGGTTCTGTTCAGGTCCTCCCCCCCCCCCCCCCCCCACACACCCTCCTGGGACGTGACTTGTTCGGTCCCCAGACAGTGGGGCTCAGTAAGTCCACCCTGCGGACTTTAGGTCCGGCTGGGTTGGTCCCTCCACAGACCAGTCTTATTGATTAGTCTGTTACTTATACAAATAAAGTCTCTTGACTGTTTTCCTTGTTTTTCTTTTGTGTAGTATTGTGGTGTCTGCGTCTCCCCACTCCCTATTGTTTCCTAGAACCCCCTTCCTCTTTTATTTTACCCCACAGGGTACGGATTAGAGAAAGCTCCTTCTCCACCGTGAATATCTCCAGGTGCACAGCCCCTACCTACGAGGCGTGTAAGACACATTGTTACCCTTCATCACTACAATGGTCAGGTGTGTCACCTTGAACGTTAAGGGGCTGGGCTCCAATACCAAGAGACGCTTAGTTCTCCGAGAACTCCGCAATCTGAGGGCAGACGTGGCCTTCCTCCAGGAGATCCACTTCGACCAGACGGGTTCCTTTGCTTTTGCCAAACACCACTATCCACATACCTACGTAGCCAGCCATAGTCGCAGAAAAGCAGGTGTAGCCATACTATTATCGGCCGCCTGCCCCATTTCCATAACCTCCTCCCACTTAGACCCAGCAGGCTGCTATCTCATTTTAGAAGGATCATATCAGGGCCGCCCTATCATTCTTTGTACTGTATACGCCCCTAATACCTCCCAACTTCAGTTTGTGCGTCGGGTCCTCAGTAAACTTCAAGGACTATCACCGGCTGCGTGGATTTTGGGCGGGGACTTTAATATGCTTTTTTACAAAATCGCAGACCGGCAGTCCCTCCTCTCTGCCCCCCCCCCCACCTTTGACCCAGGTACGCCTGGCCTGGGATTTTTGTGCTGTGATCAGGAGATACGCCCTCTATGACCTATGGAGGATAGACAACCCCACAAGTAGAACATTCACTTTCTACTCTCCCCCTCATAAATTGCACACCCGGATAGACAATTTTTTGGGCAATGCTATGACCCTCAAGATTATGAGCGATGTCTGGTTGGATCACGCCCCGGTCACCCTCACCCTTTCCTCCCAACTTAAGCCACAACACTCCTGTTACTGGCGCTTAAACAATTCTCTATTGAAATTGCTGCTCACTCGAGAGGACATTGCAGGGTACATCCGCACGTTCTTTGGAGAAAAGGCTGGTTCGGCCTTATCCCAAGCTATGCTCTGGGAGGCCCACAAGGCCGTAGTCAGGGTCCGATGTGTTGCATTGGCATCATGACTCAAAAAGAACAGAACACTTAGAGTCCGGGAACTCACAGCAAAAATTTAGTCTCTACAGTCCTGACTGACCGAGCCTCTCCCTTCTTCGAGACCTTGTGGAGGCCCGAGTGAAATTAAAGGATATTGCAATGCACAATGTGGAACGTATGATGCTCTACTCAAAGCAGAAATTTTATGAGAAAGGTAATAAAGCACACACTATACTAGCCCATCAATTACGAGATACAGTCACCAAACGCACCCCACAAGCAGTGAAAGACTCTGCTGGCTGTCCCCAATATCACCCTGATGCAATTGCCCAATGTTTTCGCGACTATTATTCTAAGCTTTATAACCTCACTGACAAAAGTACGCATACATCCCCTATACTTCGTATCTGAAGTTATCTATCCTCTTGTAAATTACCCAAACTTACCCCTGAGGCGGTCACCTCCCTGAATGTCCCCATATCAACCAAAGAACTAGGGGAAGTGATCAAAGCCCTCCCAACAGGCAAATCCCCAGGACCTGATGGGTTCACAGACCTATACTACAAAACGCTTCTCCCAGAGCTTTCCTCCCATCTCCTGGCCTTGTTCAACTCTTTCCTGCAAGACTCTCCAATCCCACCGTCCATGCTGACATCTCATATTGTGGTCATTCCCAAGGTGGGTGAGGATCCTCAGGACTGCGCTAATTATAGACCGATAGACCCTTCTTAATGCAGACCTTAAGATCTTCACTCGTATCCTGGCCGCCCGCTTGAATATATGGCTCCCTAGCCGGTACACCACGACCAAGTTGGGTTCATTCCCTACCGTCAAGTTGGAGATAACACTCGCCGGGTTGATAATTTAATTGACATAGCAACGCGCACCCTGACCCCCACAGTTATTTTGAGCCTTGATGCAGAAAATGCTTTCGATCGGCTAGATTGGTCTTTTTGTTTGAAACTCTCAACTCTATCACGGGGCCCTTTCTACACGCTTTTCTCAACCTTTATTCCACTAAACTACCCCTTAGCTCCTCTACCCCATTCAACATCTCCAACGGCACTCGTCAGGGCTGCCCGCTTTCGCCTCTTATATTCGCCCTATGCATCAAACCTCTCGCGGCCCACATCCGATTGAATCCTGAGGTCCAGGGACTTAAAGTGAGAGATAAGGAATTCAAGATTTCTCCGGACACAGATGACGTTCTCCTCACCTAATCTGCATAAGGCCCTAACCCACTATGGTGACCTCTCAGGTTATAATATTAACGCTTCCAAGACAGAGGCCCTACCGGTCCTTATTCCCGCATAGGTTCTAACTCTACTCCAAAGCAATTTCTCATATCCATGGTCCGACACCAAACTGAAATACTTAGGGGTCCATATCACCCCCACAAACACTTCACTGTACTCAAACAACTTCCCTCCCCTCTTCCGAGAACTTAAGTCCCTTCTTGTAAATTGGAAGCCCTTATATATGTTGATACTAGGCCGCGTAGCAGCGGTGAAAATGTCCCTCCTCCCAAAACTATTGTATTACTTTGAGACCCTCCCAGTTAGAGTCCCCTTGTCAGAACTACGTACACTTCAACAGGCAATTTTATATGGCAAGGTAAACGCCATCGCATTCCCCGCAAGGTCATACTCACAGCCACAAATAAAGGTGGCCTATCGATCCCTAATATCACCCATTACTATTGGGCTTCCCATCTACGTGTGTTCCCTTTTTGGGCGTCCCAACAGGCTTACACCAAATGGGTGGAGATTGAAAAACTCTGGATGGCTTCGGCCCATCCGAACGCCCTGTTGTGGCAGCAGGCTCTCGTC
This sequence comes from Bufo bufo, assembly GCF_905171765.1. NCBI lineage: Eukaryota > Metazoa > Chordata > Amphibia > Anura > Bufonidae > Bufo > Bufo bufo. The sequence continues at coordinate 599,541,353 of NC_053392.1, forward strand.
ACCTCTTACACTACCCTTTTGGGGCCTACGGCCTTTACTAAACACATATGGGACACCTGTCACGCGCAATTCGCTTTAGCTTCTCAACATTCTTCTATGACCTCTTTCCTTCTCAACCCAGCAATTCCCTCCAGCCTAAGTGCTCCTATGGTCCATGTCTGGTCGTTGTTGGGTCTCTTCCACCTAGCGGATATTGTCGACTATAGCGATCTTATGTTAAAATCATTTGCACAACTCCAAGACCAATCAAACTTACCGACGACTGAGAGATTTTATTATCTCCAGATCCGTCGTTTTGTGAGCTCCATGTTCGGGTCGCTTAAGGTGTCACTTCCCATCCCATTTGAGCGTTTGTGTCGACAGGGCACAGGGACAAGGGGCCTGATCTCTCTCATTTATCGACTTTTGGCCGTATCCGCAGAGGGAGAAACCCCCCATCACACATACAGTTGTGTTCGAAATAGCAAACATCACTAACCTGATCAATCACTGATTTTGGTAGAAATTATATTTCTACATGGCAAATAATTTACTAGCAGGTGTAGTAGAGTAATAGAAACCCAACAGACCCAACAGTCATGCCATGCATGCTGCTGATTTTGTGTAATTGAATCACTAATTGAAAGGGGCATGTTCAAAATAATAGCAGTGTGGAGTTCAATTAGTGAGGTCGTTCATTCTTTGAAAAACAGGTGGCAATTATTGCCCTTATTTAAGGAACAAAGGTAGCAAACACATGCTGGTTACAGTGAATTCCTCTCTGAAATTCAGAGAAAAATGGGTCGTTCTAGACATTGTTCAGAAGAACAGCGTACCTTGATTAAAAAGTTGATTGGAGAGGGGAAAACATATAATGAAGTGCAGAAAATGATACGCTGCTCAGCTAAAATGATCGCAAATGCTTTAAAATGGCAACCAAAGCCTGAAAGACGTGGAAGAAAGCAAAAAACTATCATTCAAATGGATAGAAGAATAGCTAAAATGGCAAGGACTCAGCCAACATTCAGCTCCAGGAAGATCAAAGAAGGTCTAAAGTTACCTGTGAGTACTGTTACAATTAGAAGACACCTATGTGAAGCCAAACTATCTGCAAGAAGCACCCGCAAAGTCCCACTGTTGAAAAAAAGACATTTGCTGAAGAGGTTACAATTTGCCAAAGAGCACATTGACTTGCCTAAAGAGACATTTTGTGGACTGATGAAAGTAAGATTGTTCTTTTTGGGTCTAGTGGCTGGAGACAGTTTGTCAGACGACCCCCAAACACTGAATTCAAGCCACAGTACACTGTGAAGACAGTGAAGAATGGTGGAGAAAGCATCATGATATGGGGATGTTTCTCATACTACAGTGTTGGGCCTATTTATCACATACCAGGGATCATGGATCAGTTTGAATACATCAGAATACTTGAAGAGGTCATGCTGCCTTATGCTGAAGAGGAAATGCCCTTGAAATGGGTGTTCCAACAAGACAACGACCCCAAACACACCAGGCTTCCAGTATCCGTAGTTTCAGGTGCAGAATATACTGTCGGATTTGAGTTTCACGATCTAACTCATAACCGACAGTATATTCTAACATAGAGGCGTTCCCATGGTGATGGGGACGCTTCAAGTTAAAATATACCATCGGATTGGAGAAAACTCTGATCTGATGGTATATTAACAGGGACTCCTGACTTTACATTGAAAGTCAATGGCGGACGGATCCGTTTGAAATTGCACCATTGCTGCAAGCTGCGTTCAGGTGTCCGCCTGCTGAGCGGAGCGGAGGCCAAACGGTGCCAAACTGATGCATTCTGAGCGGATCCGCATCCACTCAGAATGCATTGGGGCTGTACGGATCCGTTCGGGGCCGCTTGTGAGAGCCTTCAAACGGAACTCACAAGCGGAGCCCCGAACGCTAGTGTGAAAGTAGCCTAATCCGGCGTACCTTTGTGTCTTTTTGTGCAAGACAAAACAGGACTTTCGTTTCTTTTGCTGTAGATGTTTGGATATTGTTGCAAATCCCAAGACGGTGCGCAGGAGGTATGCTGCGGTTTTTCTTCTTAGTTTAGAGACTTGTGTACACCAGACGCGTTTCGGAGTTAGCAGGATTCCTTCCTCAGTGGTCAAGTCTCCTTTGTTATGTGGCAGTTTATATAGGCATGGATCCATTTCCCTATTTGGGGCTGTTACATGATTTTGTAGAGAAACAAAAACTGTGGATCTGGCCTGGCCAATCATTTAACCTTTTAATCGTGGTGTTGTATAAAAATACCTGTTTAAAAATATCTTTTTTTTTTTTTTTCATATTCTTTATTTCTATTTTGCAAAAAATAACAAAATTATTGCATGTTGATTCACATACATTAGAAAAATAAGGTCGGAGCCATGCCGACAGATAATCAAGAAGCACAATCCAACAACACTCTAGCAATTACAAACACATATGTCTGTGTATGATACGCAGCCTGCGGTGACATTAGAGCACCTCGATTCGTCTGACAAGAAGCAAACAAAACTCAAAAGGCCAGAAATGACGTGGCCTCAGCATGAAAATAAAAACTCAACAAACAACAGGAACGGAGGCAGCACTGGACAAAGACACACTGGGAAAATTGGGGAACAAAGGGGTAAGGAAGCAGGGGGGGTTAGTGAAGCGTACGAGAATGTCCAGACGACACCATCAAGCCAGCAAGTTCCGATACTCCGAGGAGTCTTGAAAAGTGAACCAAGGGGACCAAGTAGCGACAAAAGCTCTGTTACCACCTTTCAGAGAGGCTGTGAGTTCCTCCATTCTCCGTATCTCTTCAACCTTCTGAATCCACATTCCCATAGAGGGAGGAGAGACAGACTTCCACTTCGCAGGGATACAAGACCTAGCTGCTATAACCAGGTGACGCAAGCAGGATCGCCGAAATAGGTTCAATGGTACATCCGAAAGAAAAAGTAAAAAAAACTCTGGTGTGTTAGGAATCGGAAAGGGGAAGATGGAAGCCAGGGCCTCATGAATTGATTCCCAGAAAGGTTTGATTTTGTCACATTGCCAGAAAATATGTAGAAGCGAACCTTGGTGGGAGTCGCATCGCCAGCATAGAGGAGATGCCGACGGGAACATTCTCTGGAGACGGGTTGGAACATAGTACCATCTCGATAACAATTTGTAACTGGCCTCCTGATATTTACTGGCAATGGATGATTTATGAGCAAGTTGGAGAATTTTAAGCCACTGGTCGGAGGAGATATCCTTCTGCAAGTCCTGTGCCCATTTGGCGGAGTAAGAAGGGAGATAGTCCGACCCCGGCGTTACCAATGCCTTGTATAATTCTGAGAGGGAGTGACGATAAAGACCTGAACCAATGCATGTCTTTTCAAAAGGAGTGAGAGCCCTATCAAACCCCTGAGTGGAAGGGATAGAGGAAAGGAAGTGGTGCAGCTGTCTGGATCTCCATGGACCTAGAGGGCAGGGATCCGACTGTCCTAACAGTTCTGAGTATGTGAACCACCTACCCAAGGTTCTAAAGAATGGTGCCCGACACCTGCCGCCCAATCTCCATTGTGCAAACGGGCCCCCCGAGCTACCCGCTGGGAAGTCCGGATGTCCCAGGACAGGGAACATCGGAGAAGGCGTAGGGGAGATTGTAGAGATCTGTTGGTACTTACAGAATTGAGTCAGGGTAGGGCCTATGAGAGGAGAGGGCACTAGGAACTTTCCTATCTGTCCATGGCAGAAGGGCCAGAGGGGTCCGGGATGAAAATTGCTCAATGGAGATCCATTGTCTGAACGGGGTGTGTCGGCACCAGTCTACCACTCGTTGAAACATAGAGGCTGCGTAATACTTCCTTAGGTCAGGGATCCCTAGACCCCCCCTTTCCTTTGGCACATGCAGTAAGGATCTAGACAGTCTAGAACTCTTCCCGGCCCAAAGAAATTTAAAGAGGTCACGATGTGCAATAGAAAAGAAACTGACCGGAATGTGGATGGGGAGGGTCTGGAACAGGTATAGTAGGCGTGGAAGGACATTTATCTTAAAAATGGCACACCTGCCAAACCACGTATAGAGGCCTTTGGACCACCTCTTGAGGTCTTCTCTGATCCGACTCAAGAGGGGGGTAAAATTCCTTGAGAACAGCTTCCGTAGATCCTTGGGAATCATCGTGCCCAGGTATTTAATGGTACCTGTCGTCCAGCGGAAAGGCAAGGAGCCCGCCAGTTCGGCTTCAAGAGAGGACGGAATGGAGACATTAAGCGCTTCAGACTTCTGTAAGTTAATTTTCAGATTGGACAAGTTATGGAATTCTTTGAATTCCTCAATTAGGTTAAGGAAGGTGATCCGAGGTTTGGTAATCATAAACATCAGGTCATCTGCGTAGGCTGCTATCTTAAACTCCTGTCCTCCCACCATCAAACCCGAGATGTCAGGGTTTTTCCTGATAGTCCTCAGAAGTGGTTCTAGAGTGAGGATAAAAATTAAAGGGGATAGAGGACAACCCTGGCGCGTGCCATTCCTGATCTCGAAGGGAGGCGAGAGGACACCGTTAACCTTTGTGGCTGCCGAGGGAGAGGAGTATAGGGAACGGATCCATGCTAATAGAGAACCCTCCACACCCACATGGTTAAGTACTGCAAATAACCAGGGCCATCCCACCCTATCAAAAGCCTTTTCGGCATCCGTGGATAGGAGACATAGGCTGGAGCGTTGACTCTTGGCAAGATGTGCGCATGCGACATATCCTTAGGGAGGGGGACTCCGGAGCTTATTTTATTCAAGGCATTGGTAAGGGGAGTACGCAGAAGGGGGAGGAATCTCTTATAATAAGAGGCCGGTAGGCCATCCATCAGGGCCTGGTGCCTTACTAGGCTGCATCGACTTCAGAGCCTCCTCAATCTCATCAGCGGTGAACGGGCTGTTCAGACTCTCAAGAGCCCCACTTGGCAATTTGGGCAAACCCGACCTAGCTAAATAGGAACTCATGGCGGAGTCCAAGGTCAGACTCGCTTGACTAGACTGAGGAAGATTGTAGAGGTTCTGATAAAAGTGGGAAAAAGCTTCTGTGATAGAGTCGGGGTTGTGTAGCACCGGTCCCCGTGGTGGGGCAATGCGTGGGACGTAGTTCCTAGTCCTTTGTTCGCGTAAGGATCTGGCCAAGAGTCTACCACACTTATTGCCATATTCAAAAAAGTGTCTCCTACCCTGCGAAAGGAGAAATTTTGTACGGGTATCTAGCTTATCCTTAAGCTTGCACCTTGCCTGTGTGAGCGCTGCGCGAACAGATTGTGCATGGGAGCGTTTGTGGACCTGTTCCAAATCGGAAATATCCTTTAAAATCTGGGATATTTCCAAAGCCCTCTCCTGTTTACGCTGTGCCCCATGTCTGATGAACTCCCCTCTAATCACACACTTATGCGCCGCCCACACCATGAGGGGGGAGGCATTGTCGACCAGGTTTTCCTCAAAATAGTGCGAAAGGGCCGAGTCAATACCTTGCGCCACTTCCAGATCCTGAAGTAGGGACTCATTAAGACGCCACCTCCAGGACCGGGGCGAAGGAAGAGGAGATTTCAGAGAGACATGCAGCATGGCGTGATCCGAGAAAGTGATTGGGTCAATAGAGGAAGAGGCATTGAGGGGTACTGCCGAGTATCTAAGCAAAAAATAGTCCAATCTGGAGTATACGTCCCTAGGGATGGAATAAAACGTGAAATCCCTGGCCTGAGGATTAATCACTCGCCACACATCCACCAACTGATGAGAATGAAGGAGGCTCCTAATACGGCGAATGTAAGAATAAGGCAAGTGAGAGGAGCCCTTGGAAACATCCACCAATGGGTCCAGGGCAACACTAAGATCTCCCCGACCAGAAGCGTGCCCTCCGCAAAACTATCCAATTTGGACAGGATTCCAGTAAGGGCTCTCAATTGCTTCGTATTGGGCAAGTACACATTGGCCAGGGTATATAACTGGCCCACTATCTTGCCCTTAACGAACAAAAATCTGCCAGTATCATCAGAGCTAGAGTCCAGAAACTCCCAGGGGGCGGATCTAGCAATGAGGATACTCACACCTCTCGATTTAGAATCACTATAGCAGCTGTGATAAGAGTCAGGATAATGGGGAGAGCTAAATTTCGGCATAGCATCCCTGCGGAAGTGAGTTTCCTGAATGAAGGCGATCTGTACCTTTTTACACCATAGGAGCCGGAGAATGGAGGAACGCTTCTCAGGGGTGTTCAGCCCATTGGCATTAATGGACGAAAAAGTGATCTCCGACATGGTCCGGACCTGTGGAAAACAGAAAGCAGGGGAGGGGGGATGTATGGGGAGACGGAGGGGAAAGGGGACAAACACAAGGATGGGAAGACACCACTATAGATTAGACAAACAAGGGCAACCACGCCTGAAGGGCGAAGTATCAGAACCAGCTAATCCAGTTCAGATAACAATCCAAATTAAACAAACAAAACAGTGGAGAAATCAATCCACTATGCAACTCTTGGGGAGCCCAAAATGAACCAACCAAGACTCACGGACCTAGTGGGGGTGAAGAAGAGCACTCAATAAGGCTGCCCGTTCCCCCGGCCCAGGGATTAAAGCAACAACAATACAAAGTAAGGGAGGGGGTACAGAGGACAGGCCACCGCCCTTGAAATACGGGATACAAACAGCAAGAACGCCTAGGCAGCACCCTGTTCCCCGTACCACCCCACATACTGGCACAACATCAGGTATTGTGATCGAAGAGCAGGAGTTGTAATCAACCCCTAGAAACTGGAGCTATTCAAACCGGAGACAGTCCCCTATCCAGGAGAGTGTGGGACTGAAGGACAAGCTGGACGAAGACCATCATTCAGACATGAGGGAGGCCCCCCCATTGGAGAAGAGAGAACTGGAACATCTAGCCAGTCCGGTAGGGAGATGAGAGGGCAGTACAGAAACCGACTAAGCTCACCCGCCTGGTCTGGGAAGTGTAGAGCAAACGAAGCACCGTTCTTGCGGATGATTAGGTGAAAAGGGTGGCCCCAGCGGTAGGTGGCCCCAGCATTTGTGACAATCTGCAGAAGGGGTTTGAGCGTACGTCTCATAAGCAGGGTTCTCCTGGACACGTCAGGTAGAAGTTGGATCTGGCATCCGCTGAATGGAATAGGACCCTGTCTCCAGGCCCATTGCAAAAGTTCCTACTTTTCCCTGAAGAAGTAAACTCTGCATAGAACGTCACGAGGAGCAGAATTCTCTGAACGTCTAGGGCCAAGAACCCTATGTACCCTGTCTAGTTCAATAACAGACTCCTCAGGTCTGTCAAGAAGAGAGTTGAATACCGCAGACACCACCTTCCTCAAATCGGCGGACGGGACCTCCTCCGGGATCCCACGGATTTTAATTTTATTACGCCTGCCCCTGTTTTCTTGGTCATCCATCTGTAGCAACAGGTGTCTGTTTAAAACCTGCTGTGATGAGATCATCTTTTCCACATTAGACAGGCGGGTATGCAGTTCAGACGAAATTTGGGCTTGCGAAGTCACTTTGGTGGAGATGGTTGTTAAGTCCGCCTTGACCTCAGCAATAGCCTGATCATGTTTGGCCTCGACCCTCTGTATGATCACCTCCAGGTCTGCCTTAGTTGGGAGCATACTCAGCAATGACCAAATGTCCTTCAGCTTGGGGCGTTTAGCAGGTCTGCCATGAGAGGAGGAGGCAGAGGACGATTCCCCCGATGAATCAGAGGCAGCTGACGGATGGAAGATAGCCGGAGTAGAGGGGGGATCAGGCGAGTGAGCCTGGGCAGGCCGACCACCTCTAAACACCGCCTGCGCACCGCTCGGGGCCTGTAAATCAGGAGCAAGTATCAGGGGCCCCTGTGGGGTAGTGGGTTCCCCCGACTTTTAGACAGGAGGTCCTAGGTGACCGAGAGGGTGCTTCTGGGCTGGAAAAGCGTTGGCTGGTAGCCTAGGCGGGGATTCGCGGCATGTCGCACTCACCGGGGTTAGAACGGAGGTCCCGCCAGAGTCCATAGGCCCGGGAGCGGACGCAGAAGGCAGCATGCGTGGATCGTCTCCAGTTGCGGCGAGAGGTAAGTGGACCGTCTGCTGTGCAGCCTGCGGGACAAGGCCCTGTGAGCCCTCCGGCATGGCAGGCGCCTCCATCTCCTGCGGACCCTCCGTCGCCATCTTAGGCCATGAAGCTGCTTGTACGTAGGACTTCCTGCCCGGCCCGTATGTGTGGCCCACGGGCGTGGAGGATACAGCCGGCCAGTCCGAGGACAGTGAGAGCGGCGGTGGGGATTCCGCTTGTGTCTGTACAGAACCGCCAACCCCCAGCATCGGGGGAGCGGCCTGCAGAGCAGCTCCTTCCTCCATCGGTGCCATCTTGGTGAGGTCTGGCGCGGGAGTCGGCGTGGCCGTGAAATACCTCGCAATATGAGGTTCCGAGGACATAAAAGTAGACACACGGCGGCTCGAACGTCTGACCATGTTGTTCAGGCCAGTAGCATCCGAATCGTTGCTAAATATCTTAGTTATAAGGGCCAAGGGTCCGGGAGCTCTGAAACGTACGTGTTCACGGCTGCATGCTCAGGCCACGCCCCTCCTGTTTAAAAATATTTTATAATAAATAGGATATGTATAAATAGAACAATACTTAATATACTGTATATTGGCTAGATATGCTCAGATATAACCGTTTAAAACAAATCTCATGTGAAATTGCAGTTCTTATATGACACATAATATTAAATGGTTAAATGGTTGATCCCACAGGTTCCTTCATGGATACTCCCTTCAGTCTGTGTGTTTAAAACCATCCCATGTGTTCACATGCTTCAATAATTATCTCATTGCAATTTTTATGTTTTTTCTCATAAAAGTTCCTTTAAGAGTATTTAATAAAACCCTATATAAATAAGGGCAAGTATCCATGGATTATGAACATGTGGGAATACAAGAAGCAAGAAACATAAAAATTTGTAACATATTAAAAGTAAAAAAGTAAAAATTTATATATTAAAATAGCATTCCATGTTATGTGGTAGTTAGCATGATGTCAAAATTTCATTATTTCTGTGCAGTGTAATCATATATATCTCTCTCCCAGTCAATTTTTCGATATTTTCCAATATTTTTCCAATGTACACAAGTCTCTAAACTAAGAAGAAAAACCGCAGCATACCTCCTACACACCGTCTTGGGATTTGCAACAATATCCAAACATCTACAGCAAAAGAAACGAAAGTCCTGTTTTGTCTTGCACAAAAAGACACAAAAGTACGCCGGATTATAAAGCGGGTCTAATCACATATTGACCCCGGCGTTAAAGCGGACTGTTTCCTAGCTTAAAAACTGTTTTAAAGCTGATCGGAGGTAAGATCACATGTGCTGATGGGATGCCACGTTAAGCACAGAAAGACGAACACTCCATTGCTGACAAACAGTGAGTAACTTGTTGCAATTTATCACAGCAAGGTTGTAACTGTTAAAAGCGGTGAGGAACTATATACCGCAAACTAAGAGACTGTCTTATTCAGTAATTCATTATATCGAATAAACCGCAGGTATACCGCTGACCATTGGAATTCCAATATACCCATATGTGGACAATACTTAAATCCCAATGAGAACTTAGAACCCTATATGAATACATAATCGATTGTGCTCAGAAATCACAAAAAACATGAAACAGAAAACAGAAAAGCAAAACGAAAAAATATATAAAGAATAAAGGGAAATTAAAATCCATTTATTCCAACTAATAAATAATATATTATAGTGAATTACAAATTATTAATGACCATTAATTTTTATAAAAAAAAGGGCAGCATAAATATCTTAAATTAACCCTACACTTTAATCACACTCAATTTATGTGCAAAATTTGTTGTTATTCAGATTACTTAACCTATGTACATTTATTAAACTGCATGATTTATACCTCTTATTTTGTGATTTAACCACCTCAGACCCCAGTGCTTAAACACCCTGAAAGACCAGGCCACTTTTTACACTTCTGACCTACACTACTTTCACCATTTATTGCTCGGTCATGCAACTTACCACCCAAATGAATTTTACCTCCTTTTCTTCTCACTAATAGAGCTTTCATTTGGTGGTATTTCATTGCTGCTGACATTTTTACTTTTTTTGTTATTAATCGAAATTTAACGATTTTTTTGCAAAAAAATGACATTTTTCACTTTCAGTTGTAAAATTTTGCAAAAAAAACGACATCCATATATAAATTTTTCGCTAAATTTATTGTTCTACATGTCTTTCATAAAAAAAAAATGTTTGGGTAAAAAAAAATGGTTTGGGTAAAAGTTATAGCGTTTACAAACTATGGTACAAAAATGTGAATTTCCGCTTTTTGAAGCAGCTCTGACTTTCTGAGCACCTGTCATGTTTCCTGAGGTTCTACAATGGCCAGACAGTACAAACACCCCACAAATGACCCCATTTCGGAAAGTAGACACCCTAAGGTATTCACTCATGGGCATAGTGAGTTCATAGAACTTTTTATTTTTTGTCACAAGTTAGTGGAAAATTATGTTTTGTTTTTTTTTCTTACAAAGTCTCATATTCCACTAACTTGTGACAAAAAAAAAAAATTCTAGGAACTCGCTATGCCCATCAGCGAATACCTTGGGGTGTCTTCTTTCCAAAATGGGGTCACTTGTGGGGTAGTTATACTGCCCTGGCATTCTAGGGGCCCAAATGTGTGGTAAGGAGTTTGAAATCAAATTCTGTAAAAAATGACTGGTGAAATCCGAAAGGTGCTCTTTGGAATGTGGGCCCCTTTGCCCACCTAGGCTGCAAAAAAGTGTCACACATGTGGTATCTCCGTATTCAGGAGAAGTTGGGGAATGTGTTTTGGGGTGTCATTTTACATATACCCATGCTGGGTGAGAGATATATCTTGGCAAAAGACAACTTTTCCCATTTTTTTATACAAAGTTGGTATTTGACCAAGATATTTCTCTCACCCAGCATGGGTATATGTAAAATGACACCCCAAAACACATTCCCCAACTTCTCCTGAATACGGAGATACCACATGTGTGACACTTTTTTGCAGCCTAGGTGGGCAAAGGGGCCCACATTCCAAAGAGCACCTTTCGGATTTCACCAGTCATTTTTTACAGAATTTGATTTCAAACTCCTTACCACACATTTGGGCCCCTAGAATGCCAGGGCAGTATAACTACCCCACAAGTGACCCCATTTTGGAAAGAAGACACCCCAAGGTATTCGCTGATGGGCATAGTGAGTTCATGGAAGTTTTTATTTTTTGTCACAAGTTAGTGGAATATGAGACTTTGTAAGAAAAAAATAAAATAAAAAAAATCATCATTTTCCACTAACTTGTGACAAAAAAAAAAAAAATTCTAGGAACTCGCTATGCCCATCAGCGAATACCTTGGGGTGTCTTCTTTCCAAAATGGGGTCACTTGTGGGGTAGTTATACTGCCCTGGCATTCTAGGGGCCCAAATGTGTGGTAAGGAGTTTGAAATCAAATTCTGTAAAAAAATTACTGGTGAAATCCGAAAGGTGCTCTTTGGAATGTGGGCCCCTTTGCCCACCTAGGCTGCAAAAAAGTGTCACACATGTGGTATCTCCGTATTCAGGAGAAGTTGGGGAATGTGTTTTGGGGTGTCATTTTACATATACCCATGCTGGGTGAGAGATATATCTTGGCAAAAGACAACTTTTCCCATTTTTTTATACAAAGTTGGCATTTGACCAAGATATTTCTCTCACCCAGCATGGGTATATGTAAAATGACACCCCAAAACACATTCCCCAACTTCTCCTGAATACGGAGATACCACATGTGTGACACTTTTTTGCAGCCTAGGTGGGCAAAGGGGCCCACATTCCAAAGAGCACCTTTCGGATTTCACCAGTCATTTTTTACAGAATTTGATTTCAAACTCCTTACCACACATTTGGGCCCCTAGAATGCCAGGGCAGTATAACTACCCCACAAGTGACCCCATTTTGGAAAGAAGACACCCCAAGGTATTCGCTGATGGGCATAGTGAGTTCATGGAAGTTTTTATTTTTTGTCACAAGTTAGTGGAATATGAGACTTTGTAAGAAAAAAATAAAATAAAAAAAATCATCATTTTCCACTAACTTGTGACAAAAAAAAAAAAAATTCTAGGAACTCGCTATGCCCATCAGCGAATACCTTGGGGTGTCTTCTTTCCAAAATGGGGTCACTTGTGGGGTAGTTATACTGCCCTGGCATTCTAGGGGCCCAAATGTGTGGTAAGGAGTTTGAAATCAAATTCTGTAAAAAAATGACTGGTGAAATCCGAAAGGTGCTCTTTGGAATGTGGGCCCTTTGCCCACCTAGGCTGCAAAAAAGTGTCACACATGTGGTATCTCCGTATTCAGGAGAAGTTGGGGAATGTGTTTTGGGGTGTCATTTTACATATACCCATGCTGGGTGAGAGATATATCTTGGCAAAAGACAACTTTTCCCATTTTTTTATACAAAGTTGGCATTTGACCAAGATATTTATCTCACCCAGCATGGGTATATGCAAAATGACACCCCAAAACACATTCCCCAACTTCTCCTGAATACGGAGATACCACATGTGTGACACTTTTTTGCAGCCTAGGTGGGCAAAGGGGCCCAAATTCCTTTTAGGAGGGCATTTTTAGACATTTGGATACCAGACTTCTTCTCACGCTTTGGGGCCCCTAAAATGCCAGGGCAGTATAAATACCCCACATGTGACCCCATTTTGGAAAGAAGACACCCCAAGGTATTCAATGAGAGGCATGGCGAGTTCATAGAAAAAAAAATTTTTGGCACAAGTTAGCGGAAATTGATTTTTTGATTTTTTTCTCACAAAGTCTCCCTTTCCGCTAACTTGGGACAAAAATTTCAATCTTTCATGGACTCAATATGCCCCTCAGCGAATACCTTGGGGTGTCTTCTTTCCAAAATGGTGTTATTTGTGGGGTGTTTGTACTGCCCTGGCATTTGAGGGTCTCCGCAATCATTACATGTATGCCCAGCATTAGGAGTTTCTGCTATTCTCCTTATATTGAGCATACGGGTAATGAGATTTTTTTTTTCCGTTCAGCCTCTGGGCTGAAAGAAAAAAATGAACGGCACAGATTTCTTCATTCGCATCGATCAATGTGGATGAAAAAATCTCTGCCAAAAAAAGAAAAAGGAGGGGAAAGGCATCTCCCAGGACATAGGAGCTCCGCCCAACATCCATACCCACTTAGCTCGTATGCCCTGGCAAACCAGATTTCTCCATTCACATCAATCGATGTGGATGAATAAATCATTGCCGGGATTCTTTTTTTTTATATATACAAAGTGTTTGCCAAAGTATATGAACACCGCCACCTCCTCAGCTCATATGCCTCGGCAAACGTATCTTTTACTGCAGAGGAGAAATCTCGTCTTGCAGCGCCGCATACACCGACTTGCGTGTAATCTGACAGCAGCACAATGCTTCTGTCCGAATGCACATCAGTGCTGCAGCTAGTCGATCGGTTGGTCCACCTGGAAGGTAAAAAAAAAAAAAAGAAAAAACCAGGCCGCAACACAATAATTTTTTTAACTTTGGAAGAGAACATCTAAACTTTAACTTTTTGAACTGAACATTAACCTTTTTGCTTACTGGTGTTTTTTTTTTTTTTTTACCTTTATAGAACAAACCTCTCCTTCCCCATGGGACAATGTGCAAAGCGCAAATCGCCCAAAGATGTGGCGAAGTGCGTTATGCACTTTATCCAAGGTGAAAGGAGAGGTTTGCAGCAGCTGTGAGTGAATGGGCCCTAATAGCCCTGTGTGCCTGTCCTGGTGAGATGTGATCCTTATGCTAGGTGTACCTGTGTGTGGTACTTCCGGAAACACTCTCCATAGCATAGGGCAGGGTGGTCAGGACAGTCAGGACAGAAATAGCGGGTGTCACGCCTTATTCCACTCCTGCTACAGACACAACATTTTTTTCGGGGTGGCGGTTGGGTTGAGGTACCAGCAACGACACTGGGGAAATGTCGCTCGTGTAGACGGCTAACTACACTGGTGGATGGGGCCACGGAACCTCCTGGATAAATGAGGTTCTCGATGATCTCTTCCTGGAATTTGAGGAAGGATCCTGTTCTCCCAGCCTTACTGTAGAGAACGAAACTATTATAGGCAGCCAATTGAATTAAATATACAGACACCTTCTTATACCAGGGTCTGGTTCTGCGGGAAACTAAATAGGGAGCCAACATCTGGTCATTGAAGTCCACCCCTCCCATGAGCGCATTATAGTCGTGGACTGAGAGGGGCTTTTCAATGACACGGGTTTCCCTTTCAATTTGGATTGTCGTGTCTGCGTGAATGGAGGAGAGCATGTAAACGTCACGCTTGTCTCTCCATTTCACCGCGAGCAGTTCTTCGTTACACAAGGCAGCCCTCTCCCCCCTTGCAAGACGGTCGGTTACAAGCCGTTGGGGGAAGCCCACGCGACTAGTTCGCGTGGTGCCACAGGCGCAAATCCGTTCTAGAAACAAATGCCTAAAGAGGGCCATACTTGTGTAAAAATTGTCCACATAAAGATGGTACCCCTTGCCGAATAAGGGTGACACCAAGTCCCAGACTGTCTTCCCACTGCTCCTCAGGTAGTCAGGGCAACCGACCGGCTCCAGGGTCTGATCTTTTCCCTCATAGATCCGAAATTTGTGGGTATAGCCTGTGGCCCTTTCACAGAGCTTATACAATTTGACCCCATACCGGGCACGCTTGCTTGGGATGTATTGTTTGAAGCCAAGGCGCCCGGTAAAATGTATTAGGGACTCGTCTACGCAGATGTTTTAATCACACTCAATTTATGTGCAAAATTTGTTGTTATTCAGATTACTTAACCTATGTACATTTATTAAACTGCATGATTTATACCTCTTATTTTGTGATTTAACCACCTCAGACCCCAGTGCTTAAACACCCTGAAAGACCAGGCCACTTTTTACACTTCTGACCTACACTACTTTCACCATTTATTGCTCGGTCATGCAACTTACCACCCAAATGAATTTTACCTCCTTTTCTTCTCACTAATAGAGCTTTCATTTGGTGGTATTTCATTGCTGCTGACATTTTTACTTTTTTTGTTATTAATCGAAATTTAACGATTTTTTTGCAAAAAAATGACATTTTTCACTTTCAGTTGTAAAATTTTGCAAAAAAAACGACATCCATATATAAATTTTTCGCTAAATTTATTGTTCTACATGTCTTTCATAAAAAAAAAATGTTTGGGTAAAAAAAAATGGTTTGGGTAAAAGTTATAGCGTTTACAAACTATGGTACAAAAATGTGAATTTCCGCTTTTTGAAGCAGCTCTGACTTTCTGAGCACCTGTCATGTTTCCTGAGGTTCTACAATGGCCAGACAGTACAAACACCCCACAAATGACCCCATTTCGGAAAGTAGACACCCTAAGGTATTCACTCATGGGCATAGTGAGTTCATAGAACTTTTTATTTTTTGTCACAAGTTAGTGGA
This sequence comes from Bufo bufo, assembly GCF_905171765.1. Lineage (NCBI taxonomy): Eukaryota > Metazoa > Chordata > Amphibia > Anura > Bufonidae > Bufo > Bufo bufo. The sequence continues at coordinate 599,556,849 of NC_053392.1, forward strand.
AAATTATGTTTTGTTTTTTTTTCTTACAAAGTCTCATATTCCACTAACTTGTGACAAAAAAAAAAAATTCTAGGAACTCGCTATGCCCATCAGCGAATACCTTGGGGTGTCTTCTTTCCAAAATGGGGTCACTTGTGGGGTAGTTATACTGCCCTGGCATTCTAGGGGCCCAAATGTGTGGTAAGGAGTTTGAAATCAAATTCTGTAAAAAATGACTGGTGAAATCCGAAAGGTGCTCTTTGGAATGTGGGCCCCTTTGCCCACCTAGGCTGCAAAAAAGTGTCACACATGTGGTATCTCCGTATTCAGGAGAAGTTGGGGAATGTGTTTTGGGGTGTCATTTTACATATACCCATGCTGGGTGAGAGATATATCTTGGCAAAAGACAACTTTTCCCATTTTTTTATACAAAGTTGGTATTTGACCAAGATATTTCTCTCACCCAGCATGGGTATATGTAAAATGACACCCCAAAACACATTCCCCAACTTCTCCTGAATACGGAGATACCACATGTGTGACACTTTTTTGCAGCCTAGGTGGGCAAAGGGGCCCACATTCCAAAGAGCACCTTTCGGATTTCACCAGTCATTTTTTACAGAATTTGATTTCAAACTCCTTACCACACATTTGGGCCCCTAGAATGCCAGGGCAGTATAACTACCCCACAAGTGACCCCATTTTGGAAAGAAGACACCCCAAGGTATTCGCTGATGGGCATAGTGAGTTCATGGAAGTTTTTATTTTTTGTCACAAGTTAGTGGAATATGAGACTTTGTAAGAAAAAAATAAAATAAAAAAAATCATCATTTTCCACTAACTTGTGACAAAAAAAAAAAAAATTCTAGGAACTCGCTATGCCCATCAGCGAATACCTTGGGGTGTCTTCTTTCCAAAATGGGGTCACTTGTGGGGTAGTTATACTGCCCTGGCATTCTAGGGGCCCAAATGTGTGGTAAGGAGTTTGAAATCAAATTCTGTAAAAAAATTACTGGTGAAATCCGAAAGGTGCTCTTTGGAATGTGGGCCCCTTTGCCCACCTAGGCTGCAAAAAAGTGTCACACATGTGGTATCTCCGTATTCAGGAGAAGTTGGGGAATGTGTTTTGGGGTGTCATTTTACATATACCCATGCTGGGTGAGAGATATATCTTGGCAAAAGACAACTTTTCCCATTTTTTTATACAAAGTTGGCATTTGACCAAGATATTTCTCTCACCCAGCATGGGTATATGTAAAATGACACCCCAAAACACATTCCCCAACTTCTCCTGAATACGGAGATACCACATGTGTGACACTTTTTTGCAGCCTAGGTGGGCAAAGGGGCCCACATTCCAAAGAGCACCTTTCGGATTTCACCAGTCATTTTTTACAGAATTTGATTTCAAACTCCTTACCACACATTTGGGCCCCTAGAATGCCAGGGCAGTATAACTACCCCACAAGTGACCCCATTTTGGAAAGAAGACACCCCAAGGTATTCGCTGATGGGCATAGTGAGTTCATGGAAGTTTTTATTTTTTGTCACAAGTTAGTGGAATATGAGACTTTGTAAGAAAAAAATAAAATAAAAAAAATCATCATTTTCCACTAACTTGTGACAAAAAAAAAAAAAATTCTAGGAACTCGCTATGCCCATCAGCGAATACCTTGGGGTGTCTTCTTTCCAAAATGGGGTCACTTGTGGGGTAGTTATACTGCCCTGGCATTCTAGGGGCCCAAATGTGTGGTAAGGAGTTTGAAATCAAATTCTGTAAAAAAATGACTGGTGAAATCCGAAAGGTGCTCTTTGGAATGTGGGCCCTTTGCCCACCTAGGCTGCAAAAAAGTGTCACACATGTGGTATCTCCGTATTCAGGAGAAGTTGGGGAATGTGTTTTGGGGTGTCATTTTACATATACCCATGCTGGGTGAGAGATATATCTTGGCAAAAGACAACTTTTCCCATTTTTTTATACAAAGTTGGCATTTGACCAAGATATTTATCTCACCCAGCATGGGTATATGCAAAATGACACCCCAAAACACATTCCCCAACTTCTCCTGAATACGGAGATACCACATGTGTGACACTTTTTTGCAGCCTAGGTGGGCAAAGGGGCCCAAATTCCTTTTAGGAGGGCATTTTTAGACATTTGGATACCAGACTTCTTCTCACGCTTTGGGGCCCCTAAAATGCCAGGGCAGTATAAATACCCCACATGTGACCCCATTTTGGAAAGAAGACACCCCAAGGTATTCAATGAGAGGCATGGCGAGTTCATAGAAAAAAAAATTTTTGGCACAAGTTAGCGGAAATTGATTTTTTGATTTTTTTCTCACAAAGTCTCCCTTTCCGCTAACTTGGGACAAAAATTTCAATCTTTCATGGACTCAATATGCCCCTCAGCGAATACCTTGGGGTGTCTTCTTTCCAAAATGGTGTTATTTGTGGGGTGTTTGTACTGCCCTGGCATTTGAGGGTCTCCGCAATCATTACATGTATGCCCAGCATTAGGAGTTTCTGCTATTCTCCTTATATTGAGCATACGGGTAATGAGATTTTTTTTTTCCGTTCAGCCTCTGGGCTGAAAGAAAAAAATGAACGGCACAGATTTCTTCATTCGCATCGATCAATGTGGATGAAAAAATCTCTGCCAAAAAAAGAAAAAGGAGGGGAAAGGCATCTCCCAGGACATAGGAGCTCCGCCCAACATCCATACCCACTTAGCTCGTATGCCCTGGCAAACCAGATTTCTCCATTCACATCAATCGATGTGGATGAATAAATCATTGCCGGGATTCTTTTTTTTTATATATACAAAGTGTTTGCCAAAGTATATGAACACCGCCACCTCCTCAGCTCATATGCCTCGGCAAACGTATCTTTTACTGCAGAGGAGAAATCTCGTCTTGCAGCGCCGCATACACCGACTTGCGTGTAATCTGACAGCAGCACAATGCTTCTGTCCGAATGCACATCAGTGCTGCAGCTAGTCGATCGGTTGGTCCACCTGGAAGGTAAAAAAAAAAAAAAGAAAAAACCAGGCCGCAACACAATAATTTTTTTAACTTTGGAAGAGAACATCTAAACTTTAACTTTTTGAACTGAACATTAACCTTTTTGCTTACTGGTGTTTTTTTTTTTTTTTTACCTTTATAGAACAAACCTCTCCTTCCCCATGGGACAATGTGCAAAGCGCAAATCGCCCAAAGATGTGGCGAAGTGCGTTATGCACTTTATCCAAGGTGAAAGGAGAGGTTTGCAGCAGCTGTGAGTGAATGGGCCCTAATAGCCCTGTGTGCCTGTCCTGGTGAGATGTGATCCTTATGCTAGGTGTACCTGTGTGTGGTACTTCCGGAAACACTCTCCATAGCATAGGGCAGGGTGGTCAGGACAGTCAGGACAGAAATAGCGGGTGTCACGCCTTATTCCACTCCTGCTACAGACACAACATTTTTTTCGGGGTGGCGGTTGGGTTGAGGTACCAGCAACGACACTGGGGAAATGTCGCTCGTGTAGACGGCTAACTACACTGGTGGATGGGGCCACGGAACCTCCTGGATAAATGAGGTTCTCGATGATCTCTTCCTGGAATTTGAGGAAGGATCCTGTTCTCCCAGCCTTACTGTAGAGAACGAAACTATTATAGGCAGCCAATTGAATTAAATATACAGACACCTTCTTATACCAGGGTCTGGTTCTGCGGGAAACTAAATAGGGAGCCAACATCTGGTCATTGAAGTCCACCCCTCCCATGAGCGCATTATAGTCGTGGACTGAGAGGGGCTTTTCAATGACACGGGTTTCCCTTTCAATTTGGATTGTCGTGTCTGCGTGAATGGAGGAGAGCATGTAAACGTCACGCTTGTCTCTCCATTTCACCGCGAGCAGTTCTTCGTTACACAAGGCAGCCCTCTCCCCCCTTGCAAGACGGTCGGTTACAAGCCGTTGGGGGAAGCCCACGCGACTAGTTCGCGTGGTGCCACAGGCGCAAATCCGTTCTAGAAACAAATGCCTAAAGAGGGCCATACTTGTGTAAAAATTGTCCACATAAAGATGGTACCCCTTGCCGAATAAGGGTGACACCAAGTCCCAGACTGTCTTCCCACTGCTCCTCAGGTAGTCAGGGCAACCGACCGGCTCCAGGGTCTGATCTTTTCCCTCATAGATCCGAAATTTGTGGGTATAGCCTGTGGCCCTTTCACAGAGCTTATACAATTTGACCCCATACCGGGCACGCTTGCTTGGGATGTATTGTTTGAAGCCAAGGCGCCCGGTAAAATGTATTAGGGACTCGTCTACGCAGATGTTTTGCTCGGGGGTATACAAATCTGCAAATTTCTGGTTGAAATGGTCTATGAGGGGCCGAATTTTGTGGAGCCGGTCAAAAGCTGGGTGGCCTCTGGGACGGGAGGTGGTGTTGTCGCTAAAATGCAGGAAACGCAGGATGGTCTCAAATCGTGTCCTGGACATAGCAGCAGAGAACATGGGCATGTGATGAATTGGGTTCGTGGACCAATATGACCGCAATTCATGCTTTTTAGTTAGACCCATGTTGAGGAGAAGGCCCAGAAAAATTTTAAGTTCGAAAACTTGGACTGGTTTCCACCGGAAAGACTGGGCATAAGAGCTTCCCGGGTTGGCGGATATAAATTGTGTGGCATACCGGTTTGTCTCTGCCACGACTAAGTCCAAGAGCTCCGCAGTCAAGAACAGCTCAAAAAATCCCAGGGCCGAACCGATTTGAGCCGTCTCAACCCGAACTCCAGACTGGGCGGTGAAAGGGGGAACTACAGGTGCGGCTGAAGTTGGTGACTGCCAATCAGGGTTTGCCAGCACCTCAGGGATTCTAGGGGCTCTACGGGCCTGTCTGTGCGGTGGCTGCGACGGGGTAACTACTGCACGTGCCACCGTACCAGCTTCAACTGCCCTTCTGGTGCTCGCCACGTCACCATGTTGTACGGCAGTGCTGGTACTAGGTCCAGGAAGGGCTGCGCTGCTGGTGTATGCCTCACCACGTGATCCGGCAGCGACAGCCCCACTCTGCTGCTCTTGAAACGGATCCTGCACAACCTGTGGTCTAGCGACACGGGGCCGGGTACGCCTGGTGCTGCCAGGGACCTCCACCTCCTCGTCCGAACTTTGGGTCAGAGAGCCACTGCTTTCCACAGGTTCATATTCTGACCCGCTAGATTCGTCAGATGAGGGTTCCCATTCCTCATCCGACTGGGTCAGAATCCTGTAGGCCTCTTCAGAAGAATACCCCCTGTTTGACATTTTGGACTACTAAATTTAGGGGTATTCCCTGAGACTACCCAAGAAAAAAAGCAAGCCTGTCTTACAAAGGGGAGGCTAGCGAAGTACCGGAGGCCGCTGCGGTTGATAAAAAATATCAAAACTGATTTTTTTTTTATCGCCGCAGTGCGTGTAAAGTGAATGTGCAGTGATCAAAAAACAAATTTTTTTTTGTCACTGCGGTGGGGCAGGTATGGGTGAACGCACGTGTGGGCGACCGATCAGGCCTGATCGGGCAAACACTGCGTTTTGGGTGGAGGGCGAACTAAAGTGACACTAATACTATTATAGATCTGACCGTGATCAGTTTTGATCACTTACAGATACTATAAAAGTACAAATGCTGATTAGCGATACGCTAATCAGCGAATAAGTGACTGCGGTGCGGTGGGCTGGGCGCTAACTGACGCTAAACTACCTAACCAAGGGGCCTAAACTAATCCTAAAACCTAACAGCCAATACTAGTGAAAAAAAAAAAGTGACAGTTTACACTGATCACTTTTTGTCTTTCACCAAGTGATTGACAGGGGGCGATCAAGGGGTTAATTAGGATGATGGGGGTGATGGAGGGTGATCTGGGGGCTAAGTGTGGTGTTGGTGGGTACTCACAGTGATCTCTGCTCCTCTGCTGGATCCAACCGACGAAAAGGACCAGCAGAGAAGCAGAGAAGGCATATAACAGATCATATTTACTAATATGATCTGTTATCTGGCTTCTGATTTGATTTTTTGAAAATCGCCAGCCTGCCAGCCAATGATCGTGGCTGGCAGGCTGGTGACGAAATACTTCTTTAACTTTTGCCGGCCCGCGATGCGCATGCGCGGGCCGGCAATGCACGAAATCTCGCGTCTCGCGAGAGGACGCACCGGCGCGTCCACCCAGAACAACAGGACCGCTGCAAAGACGCAATCCTGCGTACGGCGGTCCTGAGGAGGTTAATAAGTGTCCCTAATTTTGTGAATTATTCAGTTATTAATTTATATTATTTATATTAATGTTTTTGTGTGGTTTTTTAAAAATATATATTTTTTATTATTATTATTTTTTATTTAAATTAATGTTTTTATATAGTTTTTATATATATTTATTTTTGTTTTTTATATTAATGTTTTTACATATTTTTCAAAAAAGGAAGAAAAAGTGATAAACCAGGTAATCACGTGCAAAAAAAAAAAAAAGGTAATTATTAACGCTGACCTCTAGGGGCACTGCCAAGTTAATCCCTCCCTGGGACATTACTTTATTGACCATAAAACACTGTGGAGACTGCATGTCGACCTCTGGTACGTGTAGTACACCCTCTAGGACTGCTACCCTTTCTTGCACGTTCAACAGAGTAGGATTGCTCCACTTGGGGCTCACGACATTTATCTGCACTTCTGCATCATTCACATGTTTTCAACCAGGGGGTGCTATTCCCCTGATCACATCCCGCAATGGAAAAGGCATGTCATCATCATCACATATTTCACCTGACATCACATTTTCATTATGACTTTCCGCAAACTTGGCACCATTGTTTTCAATAGGCAATATTCTTTCCCCACGGCGGTCAATGTGCAGCTCCCTTAGACCTTCATTTAAACGGGCAAGTACAGGTTCTGCAGGAATTTCGTCACTATCTGCAGAAGTGTCTACCTTACCCCACAACAACAAAACGATATCACAGCCAAACATCACATCATATATGAACATATTTGTAACATCAGGTCCACAAGACCCAGTTCTCACTGGAGACTCCCCCTCAGTGAGAACCACGTGCACTTGCTCAGGCTCTCTTTCAGGTGCCTGGTTCACATTATAGGTCACACCACTTTTATCTATCTTGCACCCTGCACTCACTAACCATAGAACCCTGGGGACAAGAATAGGACATGCTATATTTTTTTGGCGGGGCCACAGAACGGAGCAACGGCTGCGGACAGCACACGGAGTGCTGTCTGCATCTTTTGCGGTCCTATTGAAGTGAATGGGTTCGCACCTGAGCTGCAGAAAATGCGGCTCGGATGCGGACCACAACAACGGCCATGTGCATGAGGCCTTATTTGGCACCTTAGCAAAACAAACATAAATCATACAAAATAAACACCTGCACGGCTGGGCTCTAACTAAACAAAGTATATCCCTGAATCACCTAAAGCATCGTTCACACACGGTTATAACATGCGGCTTTCCCAGCCCAATGTCCATCAGCCTCCTGGCTGTATAGAGCACCGTTCAGACATGGTCTCAAGTCCAGTACCTTTATGGGGGAGTGTGGCCCAGTAATCCTCCTGACTCCGGCCTCGTGATCCTTGCGCCCAGGCATCATGGCGTCCCCCAATGTTCCGGCTAGCACCTAGCCCCGTGGCCTCTCAGCCAGCCCAGCTGAGACCACTCGTACAGAGCCTCCAGCAGGACTCTGTCTCCTTCCCCTAGACTGGGAGCCCCACCCAAGTCCAGCAACAGGATTAAGGAGCATCCCTGGACATGGGCATATTCCAAAATCCCGGACTGGAGCATGGGTAACAGGCACCCACCCAACACATTGCCTGTTCCCAGTAAAAGCCCGCCCTGGACTAGCTGGAGCCAGCTAAGCTAACTATCTTGGTGTCCACCAACTAACTTGGTGGCCACCTATATCTAGGGCCTTTACTCCACCAAGGCCGGGCCCCTTGGTGACACGCTCCTGGTGCAAACAACACCCCTATTTCATGCTTCCCCGGGACTTTACTGCACCCATCACTATTCACATTGCCACATATCACTAAGGCCCCTTTCACATGGGCGAGTTTTCCTCGCGGGTGCAATGCGTGAGGTGAACACATTGCACCCGCACTGAATCCGGACCCATTCATTTCTATGGGGCTGTGCACATGAGCGGTGATTTTCACACATCACTTGTGTGTTGCGTAAAAATCGCAGCATGCTCTATATTGTCTATTATATTGCTCATCACATGATCCATCACCATGGTGATGGACCATGTGATGAGCTCAGTGACATCACCACAGGTCCTGAAGAAAGAACAGGAGACTGGCAACTATGCGATTAATTGGAGGAGGTGAGTTTTTTTTTTAACCCTCAATTGACCTTCTACTAAGCATTCTGTATGAAGAATGCTATTATTTTCCCTTATAACCATGTTATAAAGGAAAATAATAAAATTTACAGAATACTGAACCCAAACCCCCAAAACTTCTGTGAAGAAGTCGGGGTTCGATTCTGGGTACCAAACATGAGCGCTTCCATCTCCATAGTCATCTGGATCACCGTCCTCAGGACAGCGATACAGGGGGCTGTGCTGAGGCGGGGCAGGGGAAGGAGAGGCGTGTCCCTTCCCCTTCCTCTGATAGGCTGCAGGCACTAGGCCGGAAGCCTATTAGAGGCTGGCGCAGGCGGCCGTCTGAGCCATACAGCACGGGACACAGGCCTGCATCGCATCACTGACATGGAGGTAAGTATACAGTGGCGGAAATAATTATTTGACCCCTCACTGATTTTGTAAGTTTGTCCAATGACAAAGAAATGAAAAGTCTCAGAACAGTATCATTTCAATGGTAGGTTTATTGTAACAGTGGCAGATAGCACATCAAAAGGAAAATCGAAAAAATAACTTTAAATAAAAGATAGCAACTGATTTGCATTTCATTGAGTGAAATAAGTATTTGAACCCCTACCAACCATTAAGAGTTCTGGCTCCCACAGAGTGGTTAGACACTTCTACTCAATTAGTCACCCTCATTAAGGACACCTGTCTTAACTAGTCACCTGTATAAAAGACACCTGTCCACAGAATCAATCAATCAAGCAGACTCCAAACTCTCCAACATGGGAAAGACCAAAGAGCTGTCCAAGGATGTCAGAGACAAAATTGTAGACCTGCACAAGGCTGGAATGGGCTACAAAACCATTAGCAAGAAGCTGGGAGAGAAGGTGACAACTGTTGGTGCGATTGTTCGAAAATGGAAGGAGCACAAAATGACCATCAATCGACCTCGCTCTGGGGCTCCACGCAAGATCTCACCTCGTGGGGTGTCAATGGTTCTGAGAAAGGTGAAAAAGCATCCTAGAACTACACGGGAGGAGTTAGTTAATGACCTCAAATTAGCAGGGACCACAGTCACCAAGAAAACCATTGGAAACACATTACACCGCAATGGATTAAAATCCTGCAGGGCTCGCAAGGTCCCCCTGCTCAGGAAGGCACATGTGCAGGCCCGTCTGAAGTTTGCCAATGAACACCTGAATGATTCAGAGAGTGACTGGGAGAAGGTGCTGTGGTCTGATGAGACCAAAATAGAGCTCTTTGGCATTAACTCAACTCGCTGTGTTTGGAGGAAGAAAAATGCTGCCTATGACCCCCAAAACACCGTCCCCACCGTCAAGCATGGGGGTGGAAACATTTTGCTTTGGGGGTGTTTTTCTGCTAAGGGCACAGGACAACTTATTCGCATAAACGGGAAAATGGACGGAGCCATGTATCGTGAAATCCTGAGCGACAACCTCCTTCCCTCTGCCAGGAAACTGAAAATGGGTCGTGGATGGGTGTTCCAGCACGACAATGACCCAAAACATACAGCAAAGGCAACAAAGGAGTGGCTCAAGAAGAAGCACATTAAGGTCATGGAGTGGCCTAGTCAGTCTCCGGACCTTAATCCAATCGAAAACCTATGGAGGGAGCTCAAGCTCAGAGTTGCACAGAGACAGCCTCGAAACCTTAGGGATTTAGAGATGATCTGCAAAGAGGAGTGGACCAACATTCCTCCTAAAATGTGCGCAAACTTGGTCATCAATTACAAGAAACGTTTGACCTCTGTGCTTGCAAACAAGGGTTTTTCCACCAAGTATTAAGTCTTTTTTTGTTAGAGGGTTCAAATACTTATTTCACTCAATGAAATGCAAATCAGTTGCTATCTTTTATTTAAAGTTATTTTTTCGATTTTCCTTTTGATGTGCTATCTGCCACTGTTACAATAAACCTACCATTGAAATGATACTGTTCTGAGACTTTTCATTTCTTTGTCATTGGACAAACTTACAAAATCAGTGAGGGGTCAAATAATTATTTCCGCCACTGTAAGTGGCTCTTATTACTGGCACATGATGGGGGGGCTCTTATTACTGGCACATTATGGGGGATGCTCCTATTACTGGCACATGATGGGGGTGCTCTTATTACTGGCACATGATGGGTGTGCTTTTATTACTGGAACATGATTGGGGGGGCTCTTGTTACTGGCACATGATGGGGTGGCTCTTATTACTGGCACATGATGGGGGGGTTGCTCTTATTACTGGCACATGATGGGGGGTGCTCTTATTACTGGCACATGATGGGGGCTCTTATTACTGGCACATGATGGGGGTGCTTTTATTACTGGCACATGATTGGGGGGGCTCTTGTTACTGGCACATGATGAGGGGCTCTTATTACTTGCACATGATGGGGCTCTCTTATTACTGGCATATGATGGGGCCTCTTATTACTGGCACATGATGGGGGGTGCTTTCATTACTGGCACATGATTGGGGGGGGCTCTTGTTACTGGTACATGATGGGGGGGCTCTTATTACTGGCACATGATGGGGGGGCTCTTGTTACTGGCACATGATTGGGTGGCATCTATGGGGGCACATTTTACTGGCACATTATTGGGGCACTTATTACTTGCACATTATTGGGGGCACTTATTACTGGCACATTAGTGGGGGCACTTATTACTGGCACATTAGTGGGGGCACTTATTACTGGCACATTATTGGGGGCACTAAAGGGGCATCTACTGAGGCCACAAAGAAGGGGTATTTTATATGGGGGGCTCTGTACAGTAGCATTTTATACTGGGACACGTTATGGTGGGTGCTATGGGGAAGGGGGAGAGGAGTACTGGGGGGTCATCTACGGGGGGCACTAAGAAGGGGTATTTTATACTTGAAAATTATGGGGGAAACTGAGGGCATCTACTGGGGCACTATATATGGGGCATTTTATATTGGTACATTATGGGGGACACTAGGAGGAAGGGGGGAAAGGAGCACTATGGGGGTGTTTACTGGGGGCACTATATAGGGGTATTTTATACTGGCACATTACGGGGGCACTATGGGAACATTAGCTCAACTAGGGGCATTACAAGGGGGTATTTTTTGCACTGTCACGTTATAATGAGAATTATTTCTACTGGGGGGGGCATTATGGTGGGCTTTATTACTCCCCCATGGTATGAGCTCCCTAGTAGCAGCACCAGCCTCTCCCTGCTCTGCGACCCCACTGCCCCTTCTCCAAATCCTTATTATGAAATCTTTCACATTAGGATAAAACACAACATCAGCTCCACCGAGCCCCCCAGCCAAAGTGTTGAAGTGGTGTCCGAGATCCCCAAGGGCCAAGCCAAGTAATTGTAAGTTTTCATGTGAAATATGTTTATGTTATACACATATAGCATACACTGTATACTTTATACCTCTACACTGTGTAGTCTGTTCTATAAGCACCATTGTTTTGTGGCGGTGGACAGAAAATAATCTGGAAGTGCCCCTCCCGAGACCAGGCTCTGGATCCGCCACTGGAAAAATGTTCCTTTTTTTCTCCACTCAATATTGCTGGTAGCCAAGAGAGTCCTATTACACCACTGGCTTTCCAGTTCCATGCCAGATATGTCTGCAGTGGTTTTGGAACTGAAATTACTGCTGAGACATTATAGGATTGAGGCTAAAAGACATAAAGAAAGCTCTGCTACCATTTTTTTTCGAAAATGAAAGACTTTCCTCATTACACATTTTAATCCCTCTGAAATATCGGAATTGGTTAAGCCATTCCAATACACCTTCTGGTATCTCACTTCCTCTCTAAAAGGCACCCTAGGTGCTCTCCAAGTGTAACTTTTTTCTCACCCCTTCCCTAACTTTTCCTCCCCCCTCCCTTTCTCCAAATGTTCATTAACCACTTCAGCCCCCATAGCTTAAACACCCTTAATGACCAGGCCACTTTTTACACTTCTGACCTACACTACTTTCACCGTTTATTGCTCGGTCATGCAACTTACCACCCAAATGAATTTTACCTCCTTTTCTTCTCACTAATAGAGCTTTCATTTGGTAGTATTTCATTGCTGCTGACATTTTTACTTTTTTTGTTATTAATCGAAATTTAACGATTTTTTTGCAAAAAAATGACATTTTTCACATTCAGTTGTAAAATTTTGCAAAAAAAACGACATCCATATATAAATTTTTCTCTAAATGTATTGTTCTACATGTCTTTGATAAAAAAAAAATGGTTTGGGTAAAAAAAAAAATGGTTTGGGTAAAAGTTATAGCGTTTACAAACTATGGTACAAAAATGTGAATTTCCGCTTTTTGAAGCAGCTCTGACTTTCTGAGCACCTGTCATGTTTCCTGAGGTTCTACATTGCCCAGACAGTAGAAACACCCCACAAATGACCCCATTTTGGAAAGTAGACACCCTAAGGTATTCGCTGATGGGCATAGTGAGTTCATAGAACTTTTTATTTTTTGTCACAAGTTAGCGGAAAATGATGATTTTTTTTTCTTTTTCTTTTTTTCTTACAAAGTCTCATATTCCACTAACTTGTGACAAAAAATAAAAAGTTCTATGAACTCACTATGCCCATCAGCGAATACCTTGGGGTGTCTTCTTTCCAAAATGGGGTCACTTGTGGGGTAGTTATACTGCCCTGGCATTCTAGGGGCCCAAATGTGTGGTAAGGAGTTTAAAATCAAAATCTGTAAAAAAAATGGCCGGTGAAATCCGAAAGGTGCTCTTTGGAATGTGGGCCCCTTTGCCCACCTAGGCTGCAAAAAAGTGTCACACATGTGGTATCTCCGTACTCAGGAGAAGTTGGGCAATGTGTTTTGGGGTGTGATTTTACATATACCCATGCTGGGTGAGAGAAATATCTTGGCAAAAGACAACTTTTCCTATTTTTTTATACAAAGTTGGCATTTGACCAAGATATTTATCTCACCCAGCATGGGTATATGTAAAATGACACCCCAAAACACATTGCCCAACTTCTCCTGAGTACGGAGATACCACATGTGTGACACTTTTTTGCAGCCTAGGTGGGCAAAGGGGCCCACATTCCAAAGAGCACCTTTCGGATTTCACCGGCCATTTTTTTTACAGATTTTGATTTCAAACTCCTTACCACACATTTGGGCCCCTAGAATGCCAGGGCAGTATAACTACCCCACAAGTGACCCCATTTTGGAAAGAAGACACCCCCAGGTATTTCGTGATGGGCATAGTGAGTTCATGGAAGTTTTTATTTTTTGTCACAAGTTAGTGGAATATGAGACTTTGTGAGAAAAAATAAAAAAAAATAAAAAATCATTTGGGCAATGTGTTTTGGGGTGTCTTTTTACATATAACCATGTTGGGTGAGATAAATATCTCGGCAAAAGACAACTTTTCCCATTTTTTATACAAAGTTGGCATTTTACCAAGATATTTATCTCACCCAGCATGGGTATATGTAAAATGACACCCCAAAACACATTCCCCAACTTCTCCTGAGTACGGCGATACCACATGTGTGACACTTTTTTGCAGCCTAGATGCGCAAAGGGGCCCACATTCCTTTTAGGAGGGCATTTTTAGACATTTGGATCCCAGACTTCTTCTCACGCTTTAGGGCCCCTAAAATGCCAGGGCAGTATAAATACCCCACATGTGACCCCATTTTGGAAAGAAGACACCCCAAGGTATTCAATGAGGGGCATGGCGAGTTCATAGAATTTTTTTTTTTTGGCACAAGTTAGCGGAAATTGATTTATTTATTTTTTTCTCACAAAGTCTCACTTTCCGCTAACTTGGGACAAAAATTTCAATCTTTCATGGATTCAATATGCCCCTCAGCGAATTCCTTGGGGTGTCTTCTTTCCGAAATGGGGTCACATGTGGGGTATTTATACTGCCCTGGCATTCTAGGGGCCCTAAAGCGTGAGAAGAAGTCTGGAATATAAATGTCTAAAAATTTTTACGCATTTGGATTCCGTGAGGGGTATGGTGAGTTCATGTGAGATTTTATTTTTTTACACAAGTTAGTGGAATATGAGACTTTGTAAGAAAAAAAAAATAATTTCCGCTAACTTGGGCCAAAAAAATGTCTGAATGGAGCCTTACAGGGGGGTGATCAATGACAGGGGGGTGATCAATGACAGGGGGGTGATCAGGGAGTCTATATGGGGTGATCACCCCCCTGTCATTGATCACCCCCCTGTCAGGCTCCATTCAGATGTCCGTATGTGTTTTGCGGATCCGATCCATGTATCCGTGGATCCGTAAAAAACATACGGACATCTGAATGCAGCCTTACAGGGGGGTGATCAATGGCAGGGGGGTGATCAATGACAGGGGGGTGATCAGGGAGTCTATATGGGGTGATCACCCCCTGTCATTGATCACCCCCCTGTAAGGCTCCATTCAGACGTCCGTATGTGTTTTGCGGATCCGATCCATGTATCAGTGGATCCGTAAAAATCATACGGACGTCTGAATGTAGCCTTACAAGGGGGTGATCAATGACAGGGGGGTGATCAGGGAGTCTATATGGGGTGATCACCCCCCTGTAAGGCTCGATTCAGACGTCTGTATGTGTTTTGCGGATCCGATCCATGTATACGTGGATCCGTAAAAAACATACGGACTTCTGAATGCAGCCTTATAGGGGGGTGATCAATGACAGAGGGGTGATCAATGACAGGGGGTGATCAGGGAGTCTATATGGGGTGATCATCCCCCTGTAAGGCTCCATTCAGACGTCCGTATGTGTTTTGCAGATCCGATCCATGTATCAGTGGATCCGTAAAAATCATATGGACGTCTGAATGGACCCTTATAGAGGGGTGATCAATGACAGGGGGGTGATCAATGACAGGGGGGTGATCAGGGAGTCTATATGGGGTGATCAGGGGTGATCAGGGGTGAATAAGGGGTTAATAAGTGACGGGGGGGGGTGTAGTGTATTGTGGTGCTTGGTGCTACATATTACAGAGCTACCTGTGTCCTCTGGTGGTCGATCCAAACAAAGGGGACCACCAGAGGACCAGGTAGCAGGTATATTAGACGCGGTTATAAAAATATACCTGTTAGGGGTTAAAAAAATCACATCTCCAGCCTGCCAGCGAACGATCGCCGCTGGCATGCTGGAGATCCACTCGCTTACCTTCCATTCCTGTGAGCGCGCGCGCCTGCGTGCGCGCGTTCACAGGAAATCTCGCGTCTCGCGAGATGACGCGTAGATGCGTGACTCTGCGTAGCGCTGCCACCTCCGGAACGCGAATCTGCGTTAGGCGGTCCGGAGGTGGTTAACATTATGATATTGTGGTTTAGACATGTTACATAGAAGTTCGCGGTAGGCCCCATTCACTTTAAGGGCAGGCGAACCTGAAAAACCTTCAGGTCATATTTGCAGCCACCAAATACTTACTAGAAGTGCACAAATCGTCCCACAACATGGACAGTGACATACCAGAGGGGGATCAATGGCAAAAATTCTCACAAAAAATATGTATTTTAATCAGGGGCCATTTTCATGCGTCTTAAAGGGAAACTGTCAAAAATGTGCCCTGCTGGAGCCTAGAAAATGTTTATTTTAGATCACGGGGGTACAGGCCCCAAAAATGATTCATTTACCAGACAGAAAACATCAAGTGATTAGGTGGCTGAAGGTATATTAGACGGTCATTGGATATCAATTTTACTGCAGGCGTGTGGAGTATAGGCCTTAAACATTAGGCATTCACCGGACAGAAAGCATCAAGTGATTATGTGGCTGGAGGTATATTAGACGGTCATTGGATATCAATTTTACTGCAGGCCAGTGGACTACAGGCCCCAAAAATTATTCATTCACCGGACAAAAAACATCAAGTGATTATGTGGCTGGAGGTATATTAGACGGTCATTTGATATCAATTTTACTGCAGGCCAGTGGACTACAGGCCCCAAAAATTATTAATTCACTGGACAGAAAACATCAAGTGATTATGTAGCTGGAGGTACATTAGACAGTCACCGTATAACAATTTTACTGTTGGCCAGTTAGATTACAGGCCCCAAAAATTATGCATTCAACATACATAAAAGATCAAGTGATTATGTGGCTGGAGGTATATTAGATGGTCATTGGATATCAATTTTACTGCAGACCAGTACAAATACATATGTTTAAAAGAACTAAAAATAGAAAATTGGATTAAAAACATGGCTAACGAAACCCCCCCCCCTCTTGAAAAAACTCCAAATGATAATCGTTAAAATTCGATAACATGTGGTCATCACAGTTGTTGAATTCCTCTGTGGCACCAAACATTAGGCATTCACCGGACAGAAAAGGCCTTTTATGCCACTGTATTTACATAAGACAGGGACCATTATTTCTTCTGGGTGGTGGCGGATATGTGTGGGCTGGCATGAGGAAATTCAATTAAACATGGTCGTCACAGGTGTTGAATTCCTCCGAGATCCATGCCTCATTCATTTTTAGAAATGTGAGGTAGTCCACACTGTCGTGAGCTAGGCGAGTGCGCTTATCGGTCATGATCCCCCCTGCTTCGCTGAACGCCCTTTCGGACAGGAGACTCGACGAGGGGAAAGCCAAGAGTTCCATGGCAAATTGTGCCAGCTCTGGCCACAGGTCAAGCCTGCACACCTAGTAGTCAAGGGGTTCCTCGCTTCTCAGAGTGTCCACATCGGCCGTTAACTTGCTGTAGTCGGACACCTGTCAGTCTAGGCGTTCCCTGAGGGTGGATCCAGAGGGCGGCTGTCGATGGGTTGGATGCAAGAATGATCTCATATCCGAAGTGACCAACACATCTTCAAACCGCCCTCTTCTTGAATGCGCTGTAGGATTGGTACCTGCAGCTGTTTCTCTGTGGGTGGAAATTCCTCTGCCAGCGCCCGCAACAGCAGAATGCAGCATCTCTCGAAGCAAGGCCTGGAAATTCTGCATTCTGACAGCCCTCTGTGATGCTGGTAACATGTCCGCCATTTTGTGTTTGTACCGGGAGTAAGTACGTTGCAACCCTGTACTGGTCCTTGCCCTTTATGCTTTTTATACGGGGGTCCCTTTTCAAACACTGGAGCATGAAGGCCCCCATTTGCACTAAATTGAAAGCGGTGGAGCGGCCTGGCTCCTGCTCATCGCCCAGGATAATGTCGTCCTCGGTCTCCTCCCCCCAGCCACGGGCAACACCAGGAATCCCAGAAAAGTTTAAAGCCTGCTCCTCCTCCTCCCCTCAGGCACCTTCCTCCTCTGACTCCTCTTCAGACTCCTGCTGACTTGTCTCAGATGGAGTAGCCCACCCTGGGAATTCATTCAGCATTGCGACTTCCTCATCTTCCTGCTCCTGCTCCTCGACGGCTTAATTAATGACACGACGCAATGCATGCTACAGAAAGAAGGCGTAAGGTACGATGTCACTGATGGTGCCCTGGCTGCGACTGACCAGTTTGGTGATCTCATCAAATGGCCGCAGAAGTCTGCATGCATCGCGCATGAGCAGCCACTGGTGCTGTGAAAAAAAAACAAGCTCCCAGAACTTGTCCTGCCGCAGAGTTTGTACAGGTACTCATTAACGGCATGTTTCTGCTGGAGCAGCCTATCGAGCACATACAAGGTGGAGTTCCAGCGAGTCGGGCAGTCACAAATCAGACATTTGGTGGGCGAGTGGTGTCGCCTCTGAACGTCAGCAAGGCGAGCCATGGCCCTGTAAGATCTTCTAAAATGGCCGGATATTATCCTGGCCTTCCGCAAGACGTCCTGGACCCGGGGGTATTTGGCAACGAATCGCTGCACGACTAAGTTCAGGACGTGTGCCATGCACGGCACATGTGCCATTTTGCCCTGTTTCAGCGCGCTCAGCAGATTGGCACTGTTGTCGCACGCCACTTTAACAACGTCAAATTGAGCGGGTTAGCCACTGATCGGCCTGTGACTGCAGAGCTGAAAGGAGTGCAGGACCGGTGTGCCATAGCACAGCATAGCAACGTCTCACCTGGCACGTCGAATACGTTCTGGGGAGCTGGGGGGGTGCAGTGAAAGAGGCGGTAGCAGTGGAAAAGGAGGAGTCAGACGATGAGGAGACGGAGGATGGAGTAGGAAGAGGAGAAGAAGAGGCAGGCCTGCATGCAATCCGTGGCGGTCACACCAAATCCAAACGGGTGCCAAGGGTTGCATGCTTGACAGCCGTCAGAAGGTATACCCAGTGGGCAGTAAAATATATGTATCTTTCCTGCAGTGTTTGCTAGACCACATGTCTGTGGTCAGATGTATCTTGGCACCGACACTGTGTGCCAAAGATACATTCACTTGCCGCTGAACATGGCCATATGTCACCGCCAGCTCTGTGAGAAGATCTGGCAGACGTTCTTCTCTACCTGTTGTATGATGTTCTTTGTTTTGGTTTCACTTTCTAATCTCCTTTCCTTCTCCCAGCTGTCACCTATTTGCACTGATTGTCTCCCTTTATATTCCCTCCCATACTGCCTCACTTTGCGGTTTATACTTCTTCCTGGATTGTGTTCACTGCTGGAGGCTGCTTCTCCTGATTCCTCAGATAAGTCTGTTTCCTTTATTTGTGTTTTCTTGCTGGCTTGATTGTAGGTGACCCTGACTCCGTCCATATTAAGTGCAGGGAGCCGGTGGTCGTGTCCCCTCACTTTTGTAGGGTTTTCAGGTATCACATAGTATAAGGTACGAGGGCATGCAATCGTCTACCATTAAGACCTTTACATGGGCATAGCAGTCAGGGAGAGCTCTAGGGGTTTTATAGGGCTCACCCATATGCTCCTTAGTTTGGGATCAAGCCAGTCGGATGTTTATTTATAAGTTCCAGCTTTCTGCAACACCATCCGTGACACCCTATAGCTCTGGGATGCCCTTCTGGGAGAAATATTTCCTTCCGGTGACCCTCCATTGCGGTGTGCCAATGGCCATAAATTTTCTAAAGGCCTACGAGTCCACCAGTTTATATGGCACTAGTTGGCGGGCTAGCCGTTATTCGGCGTCATCTACTTTTTACGCTCAAACATTTGGGCCACAGAAGCCTGACTTTTGCCAGATGAACATGACAACGGCACGGTGGAAGGTGGAGTGGAGGACAAATGGGAGGAGAAAGGAGAAGGAGAAGAGGCAGGACGTGGAGCGTCGGGAATGTGGCTTTGTGGGTTCTGACGGTGTTGCTCCCACTGGGGTCGGTGATGGGAGGCCAGGTGCCTTCTTAAGGCGGTCGTCCCTAAGGGAGTGTTGGGCTTACCGCGACTTATGCGCTGACAGCACAGGCTGCAGATGGCAACACTATTGTCAGCAGCTGACATGTTAAAAAAAGCCCACACTGCAGAGCCATGTGCCGGCGTTCTGGGAGCGCCAGATGTGACTGTGCATGGTGGATGGCTCGCTCCAGATTAGGGTTGAGTGAACCCAAACTGTAAAGTTCGGTTTCGTACCAAACTTTAGGATTTTTGGACCCCAGACCCGAACCTGAACATTTTAGTAAAAGTTTGGGTTCGGTGTTCGGCGAGTTAATGGCGCTTTTTGAAAGGCTGCAGGGCAGCCAATCAACAAGCGTTTAACTCTGTGCCCTTAGAAGCCATCACAGCCATGCCTACTAATGGCATGACTGTGATTGGCCAGTGCAGCATGTGACCCAGCCTCTATATAAGCTGGAGTCACGTAGCGCTGCACGTCACTCTGCTCTTAGTAGTGTAGGGAGAGGATGCTGATGCTGTGAGGGAGAGAATAGGAAAGAAACTTTAATCAGAACTGCAATTGAACTCAGCGATCTACATAGATTTTGTTGTGTGGGTGCAGTGCACAATCTTTTTAGCCTGCCCTGAGCCCAGTGACAGAGAAAAATAACTTTTATCCGTCTGTTAGTTAGGTGGGCGGCGGTGGCCATTTTATGCAAGCTCAGTGCACCAGCACTGCATATGTGCTTTTGTGACATTCAAATCCAATCTTGAAATACTGCAATAATAATCTGGGGTTAAATAAACATCCATTTTGGTAATATCCTACATCTGGTGCATTTGCAGCATTAGTCAGTGTGCAATTTAAGCTACAAATACAGCTATAATTTTCTGGGTTTTAAAAAACACCCTTTTTGAGCAAAATACTCAATTTTACAGCCCTTGCTGCATCTGTACGTGTGAAATTCAAGCGTTATATACTGCTGTCATATTCTGTTATTCAAAAAACACCCATTTGGGCAAAATACTTAATATTGCAGCCTTTGCTGCATCTGTGATTGTTAAAAACAAGCTTGAAATACTTCAATAATTTTCTGGCTGTTAAAAAACACCCATTTTTGGCAATACCCTCCATCTTGGGCCTCTGCCGCATTAGTCAGTGTGCAATTTAAGCTAGAAATACAGCTACAATTTTCTGGGTTTTAAAAAACACCCTTTTTGGGCAGAATACTCAATTTTACAGCCTTTGCTGCATCTGTTTGTGTGAAATTCAAGCGTTATATACTGCTGTCATATTCTGTTATTAAAAAAACACAAAGTACTTAATATTGCAGCCTTTGCTGCATCTGTTATTGTTAAAACAAGCTTTAAATACTTCAATAATTTTCTGGAATTTAAAAAACACCCATTTTTTGTAGTACCCTCCATCTGGGGCCTCTGCCTCATTAGTCAGTGTGAAGTTTAAACTAGTAATACAGCTTAAATTTTCTGGGTTTTAAAAAACACCCTTTTTGGGCAAAATACACAATTTTACAGCCCTTGCTGCATCTGTACATGTGAAATTCAAGTGTTATATACTGCAGACAAACCCCACACCGTGCAGGAGCTGTGGACGGGCCTTGAACAACAGACCGATGAGTGGTGGGTGCCAGTGAGCCTCAAGCCTGGCCTGGTGGTGTGCGATAATGGGCAAAATCTCGTAGAAGCTCTGGGACTAGCCGGTTTGACGCAAATCTCTTGCCTGGCACATGTGCTGAATTTGGTGGTGCAGAGATTCCTTAAAATTACCCCGATATGTCAGAGCTGCTGCTTAAAGTTTCGGGCCGTCTGTGCGCGCTTTCGCTGTTCTCACCCTGCTGCTGCTCGCCTGTCAGCGCTGCAGCGTAACTTTGGCCTTCCCGCTCACCACCTCATATGCGACAAGCCCACAAGGTGGAACTCCACCTTGCACATGCTGGCCAGACTGTGCGAGCAGCAGCAGGCGATAGTGGAGTTTCAGCTGCAGCACGCACGGGTGAGTCGCTCTGCCGAACAGCACCACTTCCCACTAATGACTGGACCTCCATGCGAGACCTGTGTTCCTTGTTGAGCTGTTTTGAGTACTCCACCAACATGGCCAGTGCCGATAACGCTGTTCTCATCGTTACTATCCCACTTCTATGCCTCCTTGAAAAAACGCTGCTGGCGATGATGGAAGAGGATGTGGCACAGGAGGAGGAGGAAGAGGGATCATTTCACAGGGTTTCCGGACAGTCATTCACAAGTGGCTCCGAGGGTGGGTTCCTTCACCCACAAACGCCAGGTACACAATTGTCCAGCCAGGGCACAGTTCTACAGGATGACGAGGTGTAGGATGAGGAGGAGGAGGAACCATGTTCACAGCAGCGTGGCACCCAGACCAGCTCATGGCCATCACTGGTGCGTGGCTGGGGGGATACAGTGTACACAGACGATACACCTCCTACAGAGGACAGCTTTTCGTTGCCTCTGGGCAGCCTGGCACACATGAGCGATTACATGCTTCAGTGTCTCCGCAATGACCGCCGAGTTGCCCACATTCTAACTTGTGCTGATTACTGGGTGACCACGCTGCTGGATCCCCGTTACAAGTACAACGTACCGTCCTTAATTCCATCACTGGAGCGTGATCGTAAGATGCGCGAGTACAAGCGCTGGCATTCCCACCTGACAGCGGGGGCACAGTGGAAGCACAAGGCGAAGGCAGAGGAGGAGGAAGAGGTCACCAACGCAGCTGGGGCACCGGCAGCACCTCAGAAGGCAGGGTTAGCATGGCCAAAATGTGGAAAAGCTTTGTCAGCACGCCACAACAACCAGTACCACAAGCTGATATGGAACGTCTTAGCAGGAGGCAGCATTTCAGCAACATGGTGGAGCAGTATGTGTGCACACGCCTACAGTACACGTACTGAATGAAGGGTCTGCCCCCTTCAACTTCTGGGTCTCCAAATTAGGCACATGGCCTGAGCTTGCCCTTTACGCCTTGGAGGTGCTGGCCTGCCCTGCAGCCATCGTATTATCTGAACGTGTGTTTAGCACAGCAGGGGGCGTTATCACAGACAAGCGCAGCCGCCTGTCCACAGCCAATGTGGACAAGCTCACGTTCATTAAAATGAACCAGGCATGGATCCCACTTGTCCGTACGTTGTGCAGAATAGACATGTATACCGGCCTTAACCAGCCATTGTTATACTACAGCACAATAGTTCATTCTTGTATTTTGGATATTTCACAATCTTTTGGAGTGTACCCTAATTTAAAAAAAATATACAACATTAAAACCAAAAACCAGTGTTGGCTACCTCGTCCTCCTTCACAGCCGCTTCCACCTACACCGCTACATCCACCGCCTCCTCAAACTCCTACTCCATATGGATCTACACCTCATAAATCAAGTTTTTATTTATTTATTTGTACATATTTTATTTTATGTCATTTAACTAATTTGTCTGTTACATTTTCGAGTGAAATTCACCAATTTTTGGCTGTGATATACCCCTGCTCTACCTAGTTGATAGCTTAATAAATTTCACTAATTTTTCTGTTACATTTTCGGGTGACATTCAACAATTTTTGGCTGTGATAGACCCCTGCTCTACCTATTAGAAAGGTTAATAAATTTCACTAATTTTTCTGTTACATTATTGGGTGACATTTTACAATTTTTGCCATGAATAAACCCCTGCTCTGCATAGGTGACAGGGACCTAAATTTTTAAAAATAATCTGTTCCATTGGTGGGTGACATTAACCCATTTCTGGCGATGAAAAACCCTGCTCTGCATAGGTGACAGTGACTTAAATTTATAAAATTGGTCTTTAACTGGCCCTTTGATTTGATCCTTCTGCTTTAATAACTTGTCCTACATTTCTGCTCCATCCCATTGCAGCCATTGACCTCCCTTGGATGAGGTCTCCCTTTCTCATGCTCCCTCTCCGGCGTGGAACCCTGATTCGCCGATAACCATGATCAACATGGTAGGCTCAGAAAAGAACATCGAAAGTTGATAGAGAAGATATCTAAATGGATCGTGGACGTCACGGGGATGTGCGATCAGGCAGAAGTTATCTAGAGTCAACAAAGCGGCAGCAGGGCCTCACCTTTCTAACGTTTCCAAATCCAAAATACCACAGTGACATTCCCTATAATTTTTTTATTAATCATTCCAATAACAGGGCATCTTAAGAGTCCTGTATTGTTATTTATTGTCACTACCTCCCCGAGTCAGGAGTGGGTAATTGCCGCGCGCCCGCTCCTTTTCTTTCAATTCTTCTGCTTTAATAATTTGTCCCACTTTTCCGCTCGATCACAATTAAATTTCATCCATTGATCTCCCTTGGATGTGGTATCTCTTTCTCACGCTCCCTCTCCGGTGTGGAACCCTGATTCGCCGCTAACCGTGATCAACATAGTATGCGCAGAAAAGAACATCGAAAGTTGATAGAGCAGATATCCAATTGGATCTTGAACATTGCGGGGACGTGCGAAATGGTGGGGCAGTATGTTTGCACAAGCCTACACGAACTGACTGATGGGTCTGCCCCCTGAAACTTCTGGGTCTCCAAATTAGGCACATGGCCTGAGCTTGCCCTTTACGTCTTGGAGGTGCTGGCCTGCCCTGCAGCCAGTGTATTGTCTGAACGTGTGTTTAGCACGTCTGGAGGGGGTTATGACAGGTTATATTTCCCAATGTTTTGGGGTGTACCCTAATTTAAGCCAAATAATTAATTAATTAATTAATTAATTAAAACAAAAAAACTGTGTTGGCTACCTCCTCCTCCACCGCCGCTTCCACCTACACCGCCACATCCACTGCCTCCTCAACCTCCTACTCCATATGGACCTCGTCATCCTAGATCAAGATTATTATTTTTTATTTTTACATATTTTATGTTATTTAAAGTCATTTCCCTATCCATATTTGTTTGCAGTGCACTTGCCATGCTCTTAACCACATTTTGCTGGCATTTTCAGCCCTCTAGCCCTTTCCAATGCATTTTTAGAGCCATTTTAGTGCTCAAAAGTTCGGGTCCCCATTGACTTCAATGGGGTTCGGGGTCAAGTTCGGGTCCCGAACTCAAACTTTTTTGTGAAGTATGGCCGAACCCGTCGAACCCGAACATTCAGGTGTCCGCTCAACTCTACTCCAGATACATTTGCAGTCTGCTTTTTGCCTCCTGTGCACTGCGAGTTCTGCCTGCTTCTCCTCCTTCTCCTCCCTATCTGCTGCTCCGTCTCTCCCTCTGAACTCCCCCTCTTCTTCTCTTGTCGGCACCCACGTGACGTCCATCGACATGTCATCATCGTCACCTTCACCACCACTGACATTAGAGATCTCAGAGTAGGCAGCAACAGTGGGGATCTGGGTACTGTCGTCAGACCACTGGGTGGCGGTCGCTGCTGCCTCCTCTTCCTGATCCGATGCCAAGAATGGCTGCCCATCAGTAAGGTCTGGGAATGGATGAGAAAATAATTCCTCGAGTGGAGGGGCTATGGTGGTGGTGTCGTCTTTGGGAGTGCAGAGCAGAGAGTAAGGAGGGTGGTGATACAGAGGATGAAGATGGTGCAGAAGCGGAAGGCTGAGTGAGCCACTCAACCAACTCCTTTGACGTAATCGCATGCACCTTCTCCAACTACCCATTTGGGGTCTGGCCTGGTGCACCTGCCTGACCCCTACCACCCCTGTGGAATGGCCTGCCTCTTCCTTTGCCTGTCACTTTCAAAATGACCCTGTGACAAAGTCCCTATAAAAGAGCAGTATTTGTGGAATCAGGTATATCGCAGGCCTCAATCAATATTTTGTGGGAGCCGGTATATCAATCCACTCTATCAGTATTTTGTGGAAACAGATATACAGTTGCAAGAAAAAGTATGTGAACCCTTTGGAATGATATGGATTTCTGCACAAATTGGTCATAAAATGTGATCTGATCTTCATCTAAGTCACAACAATAGACAATCACAGTCTGCTTAAACTAATAACACACAAAGAATTAAATGTTACCATGTTTTTATTGAACACACCATGTAAACATTCACAGTGCAGGTTGAAAAAGTATGTGAACCCTTGGATTTAATAACTGGTTGAACCTCCTTTGGCAGCAATAACTTCAACCAAACATTTCCAGTACACCAATATTGGGGTTAAATTTGGGGGTCTTTCTTTTATGGGTTTTATGTGTGTATATTCTTTCCCATAATGCGCTGTTTAGGCATCGCGTTGAGGCTGGCATTTGCTATACATTGTGGCATGCATTGGGCATTGGTCATGCTTTATTTATATAGGGGCTCAAGCTAGGGGTTGCAGATTGGACATGCATCATGCATGGCCGTATGGCCTGCGTGTTTCTTTATCATCATCTTCATGACTATCCTTATCATTATTATGGGCATTGTATTGCAATGATTATATTCTTTATTTGTATTGATTTACCAATTTTATTCCTTACAGGTCTCCTTCACCCTCCCCTCCCCATTCACTCACCCTCACAGATGTTTTTGGCACACTTTCATCCACCATTCTTTTCACTTCCATATTCGTGGTCTTTCCCACGATTGTATCACTTATTCACGATTTTCCTTTACATTTCTTTTCATTTCCCCTTTTTTGGGTCCTCCACAGGTTCTGGATCACAGATTAGGGTCACCCCCATATTAAGCCGGTATTTTGTATAACAATAATGCGCATTATTGCTCACTCTTAGTAACGTATATGTCCCTGTAGGAATTTATATTGCAGCCATTGATAATGCTACGATTATATGTGCTTGGATATATATATATTTTATGTCTGCGTGTATAGTACATATTCCTCATTTATGAGTATTACCATGCATTGTACACATGAATTAGCATATACTTTGTGTCCAATGCATGATTCTATGTACATATGCATGTGTATCTGACCTTCTGTGCTCATATTGCTGTACACTTGCTATGATACAGTATTTGTGCACACAATGTTGTTTATGTATTTATTTGCTGCATCATGTCTTTATACTTTATTATCTGTGCCTACGCATGTCTAATATCATCTGGCCCTAGTGTATGCACAAAAAGATATACACATCTATTTACATCTTGCCCCTTAATACTGTACTGCTCCCACTTTCTAGGGCTGCTTCCCCCATCCCTTCAAATTTGCTGTTGTGCCTCCAGTCCCTCTGGCCGTATGCTGGGCGCATCGTCTGCTCCACTATTCACTGTGGAGCGCACTATGCGTTCCACGTGGCACCTGACTTCCGGTCACGTGCCTTCCACTTCCGGTTTTCTAATATCGTCCTCACTGCTCACCAGCTTGTCTGGGATCGCCATTGTGGCCCTATATAATCGCATTACCATATATCCTTTCATTAGAGTTTTGCCCCCCGCCTCCTATCTTGCCAGAAGGCTGTGATTTGGCTGGTGGAACGAATATGCGTTCCACCCGCCGATCATGTGACTCCCACACTTCCGGTTTCCGGTTTTGACTACTGGATTTGCCTCCACACCGCCCACAGCATCCTGACTGCACAGGTGAATGAAATTATACCTTGTTTAATACCCTATATAATGTGACACATTAACACACAGTTCTTTACCCCTGAGGAAGCCGGATTGCGTCGGCGATACGCGTTGGGCGCTTCTCATGTTTCCAGGTCCACTGTACCAGCAGGCTATGTAGGTTTGGCTCTTGATATTTGACCTTATGTTGGTCTGTCCTTACCCTCATCTCTAGTGGTCTTACCTTACTCTACATTTGCTTTATGGGATTCATTGTATTGTTGTATATGCTGGTTGATAACGCATACATTTGTTTGTGGTAACCCAGTGGACCTGTGTGTGTCGGTTACATTTATCTCATTGCATACCGCACTTTGTTCTATATTGTATACAATTTTTTAATGTGTGTCTGTTGTTGTGTCTAATAAACTTTATATATATTTTTAATATTCTCTTACTGTTGGATGTGCATTTATGGGGTGGCTCTTTTTGACTCTCTCTTGGGTCAGTTTATGTGTTACAAACATTTCCAGTAGTTGCAGATCAGACGTGCACAGCGGTCAGAAGTAATTCTTGACCATTCCTCTTTACAGAACTGTTTCAGTTCAGCAATATGTTTGGGATGTCTGGTGTGAATCGCTTTCTTGAGGTCATGCCACAGCATCTCAATCAGGTTGAGGTCAGGACTCTGACTGGGCCACTCCAGAATGCGTATTTTCTTCTGTTTAAGCCATTCTGTTGTTAATTTACTTCTATGCTTTGGGTCGTTGTCCTGTTGCAACACCCATCTTCTGTTGAGCTTCAGCTGGTGGACAGATGGCCTTAAGTTCTCCTGCAAAATGTCTTGATAAACTTGGGAATTCATTTTTCCTTCAATGATAGCAATCCGTCCAGGCCCTGACGCAGCAAAGCAGCCCCAAACCATGATGCCCCCACCACCATACTTCACAGTTGGGATGAGTTTTTGATGTTGGTGTGCTGTGTCTCTTTTTCTCCACACATAGTGTTGTGTATTTCTTCCAAACAACTCAACTTTGGTTTCATCTGTCCACAGAATATTTTGCCAGTACTGCTGTGGAACATCCAGGTGCTCTTGTGCAAACTGTAAACGTGCAGCAATGTTTTTTTGGACAGCAGTGGCATCCTCTGTGGTATCCTCCCATGAAATCCATTCTTGTTTAGTGTTTTACGTATCGTAGATTCGCTAACAGGGATGTTAGCATCTGCCGAAGACTTTTGTAAGTCTTTAGCTGACACTCTAGGATTCTTCTTCACCTCATTGAGCAGTCTGCGCTGTGCTCTTGCAGTCATCTTTACAGGACGGCCACTCCTAGGGAGAGTAGCAGCAGTGCTGAACTTTCTGCATTTATAGACAATTTGTCTTCCGGTGGACTGATGAACAGCAAGGCTTTTGGAGATACTTTTATAACCCTTTCCAGCTTTATGCAAGTCAACAATTCTTAAACGTAGGTCTTCTGAGAGCTCTTTTGTGCAAGGCATCATTCACATCAGGCAATGCTTCTTGTGAAAAGCAAACCCAGAACTGGTGTGTGTTTTTTATAGGACAGGGCAGCTGTAAACAAAACACCTCCAATCTCATCTCATTGATTGGACTCCAGTTGTCTGACACTTCACTCCAATTAGCTCTTGGAGATGTCACTAGTCTAGGGGTTCACATAGAAACATAGAATGTGTCGGCAGATACAAACAATTTGGCTCATCTAGTCTGCCCACATACTTTTTTCACTTGCACTGTGAATGTTTACATGGTATGTTCAATAAAAACATGGTAACATTTAATTCTTCGTGTGTTATTAGTTTAAGCAGACTGTGATTGTCTATTGTTGTGACTTAGATGAAGATTAGATCACATTTTATGACAAATTTGTGCAGAAATCCATATCATTCCAAAGGGTTCACATACTTTTTTTTGCAACTGTATAGAACCCAATAATGAGTATTTGCTGGAAGCAGGTAAATCAAACCCCTCAATCAATATTTGGTGGAAGCCAGTATATCAATACCCTGTATCAGTATTTTGTGGAAACAGGTATATAGAACCCAATAATGAGTATTTGCTGGAAGTCGGAAACTCCTTAATCGATATTTGGTGGAATCTGGTGCATCGCAGGCCTCAATCAATATTTGGTGGAAGCCGGTATACAAATACCCTGTATCAGTATTTTGTGGAAACAGGTACAGTTGTGTTCAAAATTATTCAACCCCCAATGCTGTAAAGGGTTTTAGGGAATTTAGTGTACATATGTAATTGTGTTCATAATGAAATCTTGCAAGGACTTTTTAAAGAACCAAATGCAACTAAAATGACATCAATTGTTTTTGTAATACAGCATTAAATGTTTTTTTTGTGATTTCTTCATTAACACAATTATTCAACCCATTAAAGACTACCACTCTTAAGAACAGAGGTTCATTCAAGTGTTTTTGATCAGGTATTGAAAACACCTGTGGATGTCAAGGAGCAGCAATCAAGCATAATAAGCACCAATTAGGCAGATTTAAAAGGACTGTGATACTCAGCTCCTTCTAGACATTTACTGGTTTGTTTACAAACATGGTGAAGTCAAGAGAATGGTCCAGGAAGACAAGAGAAGAGGTGATTTCTCTTCTCAGGAAGGGCAATGGCTATAAGAAGATTGCAAAGATGTTAAACATACCAAGAGACACCATAGGAAGCATCATTCGCAAATTCAAGGCAAAGGGCACTGTTGAAACGCTACCTGGTCGTGGCAGAAAGAAGATGCTGACTTCGACTGCTGTGCGCTACCTGAAGCGCAAAGTGGAGAAAAGTCCCCGTGTGACTGCTGAGGAACTGAAAAAAGATTTGTCAGATGTGGGTACTGAAGTTTCAGCTCAGACAATAAAGCGCACACTGCATAATGAAGGCCTCCATGCCAGAACTCCCAGGCGCACCCCCTTGCTGTCTCCAAAGAATAAGAAGAGTCGACTGCAGTATGCCAAAAGTCATGTGGACAAACCACAAAAGTTTTGGGATAGTGTTCTGTGGACTGATGAAACAAAATTAGAACTGTTTGGGCCCATGGATCAACGCCATGTTTGGAGGAGGAAGAACAAGACCTATGAAGAAAAGAACACCTTGCCTACTGTGAAGCATGGTGGGGGGTCAATCATGCTTTGGGGCTGTTTTGCTTCTACAGGTACAGGGAAGCTTCAGCGTGTGCAAGGTACCATGAATTCTCTTCAGTACCAGGAGATATTGGATGAAAATGTGATGCAGTCCGTCACAAACCTGAGGCTTGGGAGACGTTGGACCTTTCAACAGGACAATGATCCCAAGCATACCTCCAAGTCCACTAGAGCATGGTTACAGATTAAAGGCTGGAACATTTTGAAGTGGCCATCGCAGTCACCAGACTTAAATCTGATTGAGAACCTCTGGTGGGACTTAAAGAAAGCAGTTGCAGCGCGCAAGCCTAAGAATTTGACTGAACTGGAGGCTTTTGCCCATGAAGAAGCTATGCTTCACGTTTAGTACTAAGTACTAAGATTGAATGTCACTTGGGGGTTGAATAAAACTGATAATGATGTGAGCACAAAAAAGACATTTGTGGTTTTTTCATTATAAATGTTATGTTATATTTGTCTGACTTACAAGTGCCTCTTTGATTTAATTGTAAACAAGATGACTGAAATGATCAAAATCAATGTCAAACTGGCCAAAACACTCAATTTCAGTGGGGGTTGAATAATTTTGAACACAACTGTATATAGAACCCAATAATGAGTATTTGCTGGAAGCTGGTATATCGAACCCCTTAATCAATATTTGGTGGAAGCCGGTGTATCACACCCCTCAGTCAGTATTTTGTGGAAGCAGGTATATCGCACCCCTTAATCAGTTTTTTTGGGGACAACAGGTATATCACACCAGTTGCAATTAGTTATTCCAATAGCGTTTGTCCCTCTATCTAGCTGCAGTATCGCAGCAGAACCGCACACAACTGCTGCACATTTGCACAATACAAATGCACTATAATATACTTTCTATGTTAGAAAGTATATTATAAGTATATCACACCCCTCTGTATGTCACACCTATCGATAGCACACCTATACCAGTCCTTAAAAGGACTTTTGTGGCCCTATTAGCTAGCGTTTGGTGTCCCTAACAGTCTGTCCCTGCTCCACACAGCAACCTCTCCCTACACCGGCAAAAAACTGAATGTAAAATGACTGCCACATCGGGTTTATTTATAGGGTAAGGGGTGTGTCCATGTGCCGAAACATCTCAATTGGCTGTCCTGTCCCACCTGATGGATGTGTCATGGGTCAAAGTTCTTCACAATGCTAAGAATATCGATATATGGCGATACGAGCAAAGTTTTCCGCGAACCGCAAGGCCATATCTATATAGAAGTACAGTTGTGCTCATAAGTTTACATACCCTGGCAGAATTTATGATTTCTTAATCATTGTTCAGAGAATATGAATGATAACCCAAAAACTTTTCTTACACTCATAGTTAGTGGTTGGCTGAAGCCATTTATTGTCAAACAACTGTGTTTACTCCTTTTAACCTCTTGGGGACACATGACGTACCGGTACGTCATGTGTATTTCCGATCACTGCCAAGCGGTGGGCGGTTATCGGAACTGGGTGCCTGCTGAAATCAATCAGCAGGCACCCTGGGACAATGCGCGGGGAGGGCTGGATCTCACAGGCAGAAAGCTGTGTGAGTAATAGACACTGTATTACTCCTACAGCCAATGCATTCCAATACAGAAGTATTGGAATGCATTGTAATGGGGATCAGACCCCCACAATTTGAAGTCCCAAAGTGGGACAAAAAATAAAGTGAAAAAAAGTTGAAAAAATAAAGTGAAAAAAAGTTGAAAAAATAAAGTTCCCCCCCAAAAAAATTAAAAGTTTCAAGTAAAAAAAAAAAAGTTATTTTCCCCAAATAAAGTAAAATAAAATATTAGGTATCGCCGCGTCCGAATCGACCGGCTCTATAAGCATATCACTTGACCTAACTGTGGTAAATAAACAATTTTTTTGTCATCTTACATCACTAAAAGTACAACAGCAAGCAATCAAAAAGGCGTATGCCCAACAAAATAGTACCAATCTAACGTCACCTCATCCCACAAATAATGAGCCCCTACCTAAGACAATCGCCCAAAAATAAAAAAGAACTATGGCTCAGAATATGGAGACACTAAAACAATGTTTTTTGTTTTAAAAAAGCTGTTATTTTGTAAAATTTTTGTAAATTTAAAAAAGTATACATATTAGGTATTGCTGCGTCCGTAATAACCTGCTCTATAAAAAATATCACATGACCTAACCCCTCAGGTAAGCACTGTAAAAAATAAAAATAAAAACGGTGTAAAAAAAAGCTATTTTTTGTCACCTTACTTCTCAAAAAGTGTAATAGCAAGCAATTAACCACCTCCCGTCTCGCTAACGCCGAAAGGCGTCATTGCTGCGGCGCTGCCAGGTCACACTAACGCCGATTTGCGTCATCTCGCGTGAGCCGAGATTTCCTGTGAACGCGCGCGTTCACAGGATCGCGTAGTCTACAAGTTCATCTGCAGCCTGCCCGCCGCGATCATTGGCTGGCAGGCTGTGGATTTTTAAAACGACCAATCAAAGAGGCATGTCAGACACTATTTTGAAAATAGCGTCTGATATAACTGCTACCTGCTCCTCTGGTGGTCCCTTTTGCTTGGATCGACCACCAGAGGACACAGGCAGCTCTGTAAGTAGCACCAAATAACCACACTACACATTAGACATTACCCTGTCATTTATTAACCCCTTATTTAGCACCTGATCACCCATATTAGACTCCCTGATCACCCTGATCACCCCCTTGTCCACCCCCCTGTCATTGATCACCCCCCTGTAAGGGTCCCTCATCCCTGCCAGGTAGTTAGCTACTTGCTAGGTAGTTTAGCGCCCAGCCCACCGCACCGCAGTCACTGATTAGTCGCTGATTAGCGTCATCGCTGTCGCTAATCAGCACTAGTACTATATAGTATCTGTAAGTGATCAAGACTGATCGCATTCAGATCTATATAAGTACATTAGGGTCACCTTAGGCTCTACAAAAGGCAGTGTTCGCCCGATCAGGCCTGATCTTGTGCGTACACTTGCGTTCAGTCCGCCCCACCGCAGTGACAGAATTTTTTTTTCTGATCACTGCAAAAACACAGTAAAATCGCTGCGCAGCTATAAAGATCACTTTTGAGCTTTTTGGATCTTTATTAGCGATCGCAGCTTTACTTCGCAAGCACTCCTTTTTACTAGGTAGGTTTGCTCTTTTTCCTGGGTAGTCTCAGAGGAATACCCCCTAAATTTAGTGAACCCAAAATGTCAAACAAGGGGTATTACTGTCATGGTCTTACCTTCTTGCTGTTCTCCTTCGTTTGACATGTGCTGGCGGCCATCTTGGTTTCTGGGTTTCTTGTAGCCTTCCACCCTGCGGCTCCTCCTTCCCACTGGGAGGAGCTGGATGCCTAGCTCATATATATAGGAGGTCTGTGGCTTCAGTTCCTTGCTTGGTCCTCCTGTGTTCACATGCTTCTAAGACTGCTGCTGCTTCTGGTTCCTGATCCTGGCTTCGTCTGACTACCCTGCTGGTTCCTGATCCTGGCTTCGTCTGACTACCCTGCTGGTTCCTGATCCTGGCTTCGTCTGACTACCCTTCTGGTTCCTGACCCCTGGCCTCTCAAAGACTCTGCTTCGGTTTCACCATCCGTTTGGACTTTTGCTTTACAGCTTTATTTTCAATAAAGCCTTCTTATTTTCACTTATCTCTTGTTGTACGTCTGGTTCATGGTTCCGTGACAATTCCGCTGAAGAGGCCTACAGGATTCTGACCGTGATGGATGAAAGCGATGGGGACGCCTCACCCGCTGAATCCAGTGGTTCAGAATATGAACCTGTAGACAGCAGTGGCACTCTATCCGCTAGCGAAGATGACGATGTAGAGGTCCCTGCTACGGTCAGGCGTACCCGATCCCATGTCAAAGTTCTGCATACCCCGCATGATGATCCTCATTTGCAGCAGAGAGGTGCTAGCGCTGATCTTGTTTATGGTGCGGCATACACCAGCAGCGCAGCACACCCTGGACCTTCTACCAGCACTGCCGTATTCCCTGGTGAAGTGGCGAGCACCAGAAGGGCAGTTCCAGCTGGTACGGTGGCACGTGCAATAACTCCCCCATCGCAGCCACCGCGTTCACAGGCCCGTAGAACCCTTAGTCTCCCAGAGGTGCTGGCAAATCCTAATTGGCAATCCCCTGCTTCCGCCGCACCCGTATTGCCCCCTTTCACCGCTCAGTCTGGAGTTCGCGTGGAGACGGCTCATTTAGGATCGGCCCTTCAGTTTTTTGAGCTGTTCTTCACTGCGGATCTCTATGACCTAGTTGTGGCAGAAACCAACCGCTACGCCACACAGTTTATTACCGCCAATCCAGAAAGCTTCTATGCACAGCCTTTCCGGTGGAAACCAGTCACAGTTTTCGAGTTTAATTTTTCTTTTGGGCCTTATCCTCAGCATGGGTCTAACAAAAAAAAATGTATTGCGGTCATATTGGTCTAAAGACCCAATACATTACATGCCCATGTTCTCTGCTGCAATGTCTAGGGCACGTTTTGAGGTCATCATGTGCTTTATGCATTTCGCTGACAATAACACCTGTCATCCAAGAGGCCACCCTGCTTATGACCGGCTCCACAAAATTCGGCCCCTCATAGACCATTTGTCATCCAGATTTGCAGATGCGTATACCCCTAATCAAAACATCTGCATAGACGAGTCCCTAGTACATTTTACCGGGCGCCTTGGCATAAAACAGTACATCCCCAGCAAGCGCGCCCGGTATGGGGTCAAACTGTATAAGCTCTGTCAAAGGGCCACAGGCTATACATATCATTTTAGGGTCTATGAGGGAAAAGACTCAAAACTGGAGCCGGTCGGATGTCCTGACTACCTGGGGAGCAGTGGCAAGATTGTCTGGGACTTGGTGTCACCCTTACTCCACAAGGGGTACCACTTATACTTATTTAAATGTGGTAGGTGTCTGGCCTGTAGTCAAATAAAGAAAACCAAAACATTCACGTGCTCACATACGGAGAGAGAATACACCATCCGTGACTACGTGAATTGTTTAACCATGGGGGTGGTATATCTGGCACAGTGCTCCTGTCCCCTAGACTATGTAGGGAAGACAAAGAGAGAATTTAGGAGACGCATCAGAGATCACTATAATGATGTTCAAAACAAAAAAGATACATCAGTGGCACGGCACATCAACCAATGCCATGGTGGTAATACGGCATGCCTTCAGTTTATAGGTATCCAACATGTCCCTAAACCCAGGAGGGGGGGGGACTGGGATAAACTAATCCTGAAGGCAGAAGCCAGATGGATTTATAGATTGAAGTCAGTTACACCCAATGGCCTCAATGAGTATCTCTCCTACAAACCCTTCCTATAAATATACAATATACGTATGGAGGATAATCCTAAATGGCCCTCTATGGTATATATAGGTATTAAAATGACAAGCAACAATGTGTCCATGCAGATATGCACCAAACTATAACCAAAAATGTAAATATGATTGCGATAAAAACATCAATATGACAGCAATCAAACAATTCACAAAATATAATATAAGTTTAAAGAAACGATAGTACTCTATAATCGATGCCCAGTTAGAGTGTATTTTGCCAATTTTGAACAAATTTAAGCTAAGTGTCATTACCTTTCAGGTAAAAGTAACCTTGCTAAACAAAAAGCCGGCCGGGGACGCGGTATGAGATCCCCATGGCAACTAACGACTCCCAAACACTACGTCACTTCCGCACTAGAGCGGAGCATAGCCATACCGTCCGACGCAACATGCGGGATTTGTCTGCGCATGTCTCCGCCGATAAGCAGACAGGTGACGTACAAGGGGGGAGTGTCAAGTATGTGCCTGGCCCTCACCAGCTCACTGGTTAATTCCTTGCAGGGGAGGAGCAGGACGCACAAAAAGAGACGCACAGCTCCACAATGCCGCCACTGCCGCATGATCGATACAGGTGAGAGCTACTGCCTTCATCACCTGAACATCCTCGTCATTCCCTGAAGAGCCATACCTGGCGAAACGCGTCGGATGAATAAGGACAACAAACAATAGAGAGGTAAGAGCATAGGGACTCCTAGTACAGGCCCGAGGTTCCTGAGGCTGGGGGTCGTCTTTCTCAAGACGAGTGCTCCGACTACAGCCATTAAGGCTATCACCCTGACTAGACTAGGTCAAGTAGGGTAAGGGCATAGGGACTTCTAGTGAAATAAACTAGGTTCTCCCCCTATATACAATAAGCCTTCTAGACAGACAAGCTTAAACCACCACTATGTAACTGATCCCTCCTCTCCCTCTCTCTTATATAAATAGCATAGCAGTTCCACTGAACTCAGCCGTCTCATCATTATTTTAAATGATAAAAATAAAAGTTTATTCTTAATATAAATACAACAAGGCACACTCAGTTAATTAACAATATTTATACGTGGACAATTTTTACTCAAGCGTGGCCCTCTTTCGGCACTTACATCTAGTCGGAATTCAATGCTGTAGCACCGCGCGACCTAGTCGCCGGGGCTTCCCCCAACGGCTCGTTAGTACCCAAGTTGCACGGGGGGAGAGGGCTGCCTTGTGTGACCAAGAACTGCTCGCGGTGAAGTGGAGGGACAAGAGGGACGTTTACCTTCTGTCCACCATTCACGCAGACACCACTGTACAAATTGAACGGGCAACTGGAGTCATTGTGAAACCCCTCTCTGTCCGCGACTATAACCTTCACATGGGAGGGGTGGACTTCAATGACCAGATGTTGGCTCCCTATTTAGTTTCCCGACGCACCAGATGCTGGTATAAGAAGGTGTCTGTTTATTTAATTCAATTGGCTGCATATAATAGTTTTGTTCTCTACAGTAAGGCTGGGAGAACAGGATCCTTCCTAAAATTCCAGGAAGAGATCATTTCGGAAATCCTGTATCCAGAAGGGTCCGTGCCCCAAGGCCCTGATGTAGTGAGCCGGCTACATGGCAGACACTTCCCGTCTGTCTATCCTGGTACCCCAACTCAACGTTCCCCAAGAAAAAGATGTTGTGTCTGTAGCAGGGGTGGAATAAGGCGTGACACCACCTTTTTTTGTCCTGACTGTCCTGACCAGCCTGCCCTATGCATAGGGGAGTGTTTCCGCAAGTTCCACACTCAGGTACACTATTAGCATAGGGATTGCGTCACACAGGACAGGCACACAGGGGTCTTAGGGCCCTTTCACACAGAGCTGCCACAAACCTCTCCTTTCACCTGGGACAAAGTGCATAATGTACTTTGCCACATCTCTGAACGATTTGCGCTTTGCACATTGTCCCATGGGGAAGGAGAGGTTTGTCCTATAAAGGTAAAAAAACAAAAAAAAAATCACCGGTAAGCAAAAAAGTTATTGTTCTGTTTCAAAAGTTTATAAAAGTTAATGTTCTCTAAAGTTAATGTTAATAAATTTATTGCGTTGCGGCCTGTTTTTTTTTTTACCTTCTAGGTGGACCAAGCGATCAAGCAGCTGCAGCACTGATGTGCATTCTGACAGAAGCATTGCGCTGCTGTCAGATTACACAAAAGTCGGTGTATGCGGCGCTGCAAGACGAGATTTCTCCTCTGCAGTAAAAGAAACGTTTGCCGAGGCATATGAGCTGAGGAGGCGGCGGTGTTCATATGCTTTGGCAAACACTTTGTATATATAAAAAATAATAAAAAAATCCCGGTAATGATTGATTCATCCACATCGATTGATGTGAATGGAGAAATCTGGTTTGCCAGGGCATACGAGCTAAGTGGGTATGGATGTTGGGCGGAGCTCCTATGTCCTGGCAGACGCCTTATGCCTCGGCAAACGTATCTTTTACTGCAGAGGAGAAATCTCGTCTTGCAGCGCCGCATACACTGACTTGTGTGTAATCTGACAGCAGCGCAATGCTTCTGTCAGAATGCACATCAGTGCTGCAGCTAGTCGATCGGTTGGTCCACCTGGAAGGTAAAAAAAAACAAAACAAAAAAGAAAAAACCAGGCCGCAATGCAATAAATTTTATTAACTTTATAATAACTTTTGAACAGAACATATAAACTTTTTTTTAACTTTTTGAACTGAAAGTTAACTTTTTTGCTTACTGGTGTTTTTTTTTTTTTTTTACCTTTTATAGGACAAACCTCTCCTTCTCCATGGGACAATGTGCAAAGCGCAAATCGCCCAAAGATGTGGCGAAGTACATTATGCACTTTATCCCAGGTGAAAGGAGAGGTTTGCAGCAGCTGTGAGAGAAAGGGCCCTAATAGCCCTGTGTGCCTGTCCTGTGAAACGCAATCCCTATGCTAAGTGTACCTGTGTGTGGTACTTCCGGAAACACTCTCCAAAGCATAGGGCAGGGTGGTCAGGGCAGCCAGGACAGAAATAGTGGGTGTCACGCCTTATTCCACTCCTGCTACAGACACAACATCTTTTTCGGGGTGACGGTTGGGTTGAGGTACCGGCAACGACACTGGGGAAATGTCGCTCGTGTAGACGGCTAACTACACTGGTGGATGGGGCCACGGAACCTTCTGGATACAGGAGGTTCTCGATGATCTCTTCCTGAAATTTGAGGAAGGATCGTGTTCTCCCAGCCTTACTGTAGAGAACAAAACTATTATATGCAGCCAATTGAATTAAATATACAGACACCTTCTTATACCAGCGTCTGGTGCATCGGGAAACTAAATACGGAGACAACATCTGGTCATTGAAGTCCACCCCTCCCATGAGCAAATTATAGTCGTGGACACAGAGGGGCTTTTCAATGACATGGGTTGCTCGCTCAATTTGTATTGTCGTGTCTGCGTGAATGGAGGAGAGCATGTAAACGTCACGCTTGTCTCTCCATTTCATCGCGAGCAATTCTTCGTTACACAAAGCAGCCCTCTCCCCCCTTGCAAGACGGGTGGTAATGAGCCGTTGGGGGAAGCCCACGCGACTAGTTCGCGCGGTGCCACAGCAGCCAATCTGTTCTAGGAACAAATGCCTGAAGAGGGGCACACTTGTGTAGAAATTGTCCACATAAAGATGGTACCCCTTGCCAAATAAGGGTGACACCAAGTCCCAGACTTTCTTCCCACTGCTCCCCAGGTAGTCAGGGCAACCGACCGGCTCCAGGGTCTGATCTTTTCCCTCATAGATCCGAAATTTGTGGGTATAGCCTGTGGCCCTTTCACAGAGCTTATACAATTTGACCCCATACCGGG
Source organism: Bufo bufo (assembly GCF_905171765.1). NCBI lineage: Eukaryota > Metazoa > Chordata > Amphibia > Anura > Bufonidae > Bufo > Bufo bufo. Next base: position 599,596,149 of record NC_053392.1, read on the forward strand.
CCGCTTGCTTGGGATGTATTGTTTGAAGCCAAGCCAAGCCAAGGCACCCGGTAAAATGTATTAGGGACTCGTCTACGCAGATGTTTTGCTCTGGGGTATACAAATCTCAAATTTCTGGTTGAAGTGGTCTATGAGGGGCCGAATTTTGTGGAGCCGGTCAAAAGCTGGGTGGCCTCTGGGATGGGAGGTGGTGTTGTCGCTAAAGTGCAGGAGACGCAGGATGGCCTCAAATCGTGCCCTGGACATAGCAGCAGAGAACATGGGCATGTGATGAATCGGGTTCGTGGACCAATATGACCGCAATTCATGCTTTTTGGTTAGACCCATGTTGAGGAGAAGGCCCAGAAAAATTTTAATTTCGGAAACTTGGACTGGTTTCCACCGGAAAGGCTGGGCATAAAAGCTTCCCGGATTGGCGGATATAAATTGAGTGGCATACCGATTTGTTTCTGCCACGACTAAGTCCAAGAGCTCCGCAGTCAAGAACAGCTCAAAAAATCCCAGGGCCGAACCGATCTGAGCTGTCTCAACCCGAACTCCAGACTGGGCGGTAAAAGGGGGAACTAATGGTGCGGCTGAAGTTGGTGACTGCCAATCAGGATTTGCCAGCACCTCAGGGACTCTAGGGGGTCTACGGGCCTGTCTGTGCGTTTGCTGCGACGGGGTAACTACTGCACGTGCCACCGTACCAGCTTCAACTGCCCTTCTGGTGCTCGCCACTTCACCATGTTGTACGGCAGTGCTGGTACTAGGTCCAGGGAGGGCTGCGCTGCTGGTGTATGCCTCACCACGTGATCCGACAGCGCCAGAACCACTCTGCTGCTCTTGAAGCGGATCCTGCGCAACCTGTGGTCTAGCGACACGGGGCCGGGTACGCCTGGTGCTATCAGGGACCTCAACCTCCTCGTCCGAACTTTGGGTCAGACTGCCACTGCTTTCTACAGGTTCATATTCTGACCCGCTAGATTCGTCAGATGAGGGTTCCCATTCCTCATCCGACTGGGTCAGAATCCTGTAGGCCTCTTCAGAAGAATACCCCCTGTTTGACCTTTGGACTACTAAATTTAGGGCTATTCCCTGAGACTACCCAAGAAAAAAAGCAAGCCTGTCTTACAAAGGGGAGGCTAGCGAAGTACCGGAGGCCGCTGCGATTGATAAAAAATGATCAAAACTGATTTTTTTTATCGCCGCAGCGCTTGGAAAGTGATTGTGCAGTGATCAAAAAAATATCTATTTTTTGTCACTGCGGCGGGGCGGGTGTGGGTGAACGCACGTGTGGGCGACCGATCAAGCCTGATCGGGCAAACACTGCGTTTTGGGTGGAGGGCGAGCTAAGGTGACACTAATACAATTATAGACTGTGATCAGTTTTGATCACTTAGGCTGAGTTCACACGAGCGTGTCCGGATTAGTTCCGGATGCGTCCCGGTGTGTTGCGGCAAACCCGCGCGAGTAGGAATGCAATTGCAGTCAGTTTTGACTGCGATTGCGTTCCGTTGTTCAGTTTTTATCGCGCGGGTGCAATGTGTTCTGCACGCGCGTGATAAAAAACCGACTGTGGTACCCAGACCCGAACTCCTTCACAGAAGTTCGGGTTTGGGTTAGTTGTAGTGTAGATTGTATTATTTTCCCTTATAACATGGTTATAAGGGAAAATAATAGCATTCTGAATACAGAATGCTTAGTAAAATAGCGCTGGAGGGGTTAAAAAAAATAAACAAATTAACTCACCTTCTCTTGTTTGCGAAGTTCCTGGTATGATAAGTTGTGGGCTAAAGGACCTTTGGTGACGTCAGATCACATGCTCCAATCACATGGTACATCACCACGGTGATGGACCATGTGATTGGAGCATGTGATCTGACGTCACCAAAGGTCCTTTAGCCCACAACTCATCATTAAAGAAAGAAGAGACCGGGAACTTCGCGATCAAGAGGAGAAGGTGAGTTAATTTGTTTATTTTTTTTAACCCCTCCAGCGCTATTTTACTAAGCATTCTGTATTCAGAATGCTATTATTTTCCCTTATAACCATGTTATAAGGGAAAATAATACAGTGAATAGACTGTCACCTAGCAACCATGCGTGAAAATCGCACCGCATCCGCACTTGTTTGCGGATGCTTGCGATTTTCACGCAACCCCATTCACTTCTATGGGGCCTGCGTTGCGTGAAAAACGCAGAATATAGAGCATGCTGCGATTTTCACGCAACGCACAAGTGATGCGTGAAAATCATCGCTCATCTGAACAGCCCCATTGAAATGAATGGGTCCGGATTCAGTTCGGGTGCAATGCGTTCACCTACCGCATTGCACCCGCGCGGAAATCTCGCCCGTGTGAACGCAGCCTTACAGATACTATAAAAGTACAAATACTGATTAGCGATACACTAATCAGCGAATCAGTGACTGTGGTGCGGTGGGCTGGGCGCTAACTGACGCTAAACTACCTAACCAAGGGGCCTAAACTATCCTAAAACCTATCAGTCAATACCAGTGAAAAAAAAAAGTGACAGTTTACACTGATCACTTTTTTCCTTTCACTAGGTGATTGACAGGTGATCTGGGGCTAAGTGTAGTGTTTGGTGGCTACTCACTGTGATGTCTGCTCCTCTTCTGGAACCAACCGACGAAAAGGACCAGCAGAGGAGCAGACAAGCCATTTAACACATCATATTTATAAATACAATGTGTTATCTGGCTTGTGATTAGATTTTTTGAAAATCGCCAGCCTGCCAGCCACGATCATTGGCTGGCAGGCTGGAGACGAAATACTTCTTTAACTTTTGCCGGCCCGCGATGCGCATGCGCGGGCCGACTTTGAGCGAAATCTCACGTCTCGCGAGATGACGAATATATGCGTGACTGTGCGCAGGGCTGCCGCCTCCGGAACGCGATCCTGCGTTAGGCGGTCCGGAGGCGGTTAACTATCCTACTGCAAAATCATTTACGTTTTTTTCTCACTCGCACAACACGCATACCCGCATAGATTATTATTTCGGAAAAGTCCCAATTTTACGGATGCTGGCTGATGCAGATATAGGGCATATATCATGGTCCGACCATGCCCCAGTTTCGGTTACCATTAAAACTACAGGGTATCACACAAGAGTGTGCCACTGGCGGCTTAATGAGACCCTACTGCACAAATTACCGATTAGACAAGAACTCCGAGATAGCCTCACAGAATATTTTACTCTAAACCAATCCTCTGGCCCCCCTGTACCCATTATTTGGGAAGCCCATAAGGCTGTTGTTAGGGGCACCTGTATTGCTATGGGATCCCGATTAAAAAAAGACCGCACTATGCAACAAAAAGCCGTTACTACCTGTAACGGATCACCGGGCACCCCGACCGGGTACCTCCGTTGAATGAATGCTCCTAGTGCTTTCCGAGGACTCCAAGCACTCCACTTGACACCGTACGCACTGCAGACCCCACGAACTGCCGAAGCTTGGTGGAGGTCTCGCCGTCTCCTACCCACCCTGGACCTATGACAAGGCTCCAGTGGGTGAACCTCTCCTAATTACAGAGGCAGGAACCAGGAGCAAGCTCTTACAAGAGCTAGGAGTTATAGCCAGGGGAGTATACACGTATAGCAATCCCCACACACGAGACGAGGCTCTATGTTGAAGGTGAAACAGGAACTGACTGTACTTCACGTACAGCCTCTTTTATTCACAAACCAAAAACATAGTACTGCCCACAGGGGTTTGAAATACAACCAATCAGTAATTAACAACACATACAATGTAACTACAGCAACCAATCGTTCACGCCCCCAGAGGACCAGAATGAAGACTGGGACATAGGACAACATATCCCCACAATGCATCATGGTCTCCTCCCCTCTGTCTGGAGACAACCTGAGGAGCAATCCAATTATCTCTCAGAACAAAGGGAGATCGCCAATACACATGTAGATACAACAGGACAGACATCACCATTTAAACACACAATGGGACAATGGCACAATAGAAACACACCCAGCATTTTCCTCCCAAGCTGACAAGTTACAATTATTATAGATTGTTACAACTTTGTGAGTTTACATTGGCCATACATATAACTTACATTAATTCAAACAGTATAACGTGGGGACAAACCTATCCAAAATTCACTTGAATCGGTTCAGGGGTTTAAAAGTTAGTATATGGCCCATAATCCTGGGGCAAAAAGCCAGCAGCCAGTCCTCTCCAAAACCCAGTGGCGAGGTCGGTTTCGCCACACAGCCACCAATGTAACGGATCACCTGGTACACCGACCGGGTACCTCCGTTGAATGAATGCTCCTAGTGCTTTCCGAGGACTCCAAGCACTCCTCTTGACGCCGTACGCACTGCAGACCCCACGAACCGCCGAAGCTTGGTTGAGGTCTCACCGTCTCCTACCCACCCTGGACCTACGACAAGGCTCCAGGCTCCAGTGGGTGGACCTCTCCTAAAACCAGAGATCAGGAACAGCCCTTAAAAGAGCTAGTAGTTATAGCCAGGGGAGTATACACGTATAGCAATCCCCACACACATGAGACGAGGCTCTATGTTGAAGGTGAAACAGGAACTGACTGTACTTCACGTACAGCCTCTTTTATTCACAAACCAAAAACATAGTACTGCCCACAGGGGTTTGAAATACAACCAATCAGTAATTAACAACACATACAATGTAACTACAGCAACCAATCGTTCACGCCCCCAGAGGACCAGAATGAAGACTGGGACATAGGACAACATATCCCCACAATGCATCATGGTCTCCTCCCCTCTGTCTGGAGACAACCTGAGGAGCAATCCAATTATCTCTCAGAACAAAGGGAGATCGCCAATACACATGTAGATACAACAGGACAGACATCACCATTTAAACACACAATGGGACAATGGCACAATAGAAACACACCCAGCATTTTCCTCCCAAGCTGACAAGTTACAATTATTATAGATTGTTACAACTTTGTGAGTTTACATTGGCCATACATATAACTTACATTAATTCAAACAGTATAACGTGGGGACAAACCTATCCAAAATTCACTTGAATCGGTTCAGGGGTTTAAAAGTTAGTATATGGCCCATAATCCTGGGGCAAAAAGCCAGCAGCCAGTCCTCTCCAAAACCCAGTGGCGAGGTCGGTTTCGCCACACATCTCCCCCTCCCAGGGAAGACTAACCAGATACCTGACCTCACGGTCAGTACCTGAGTTAGTCTGGCAGTCCAACCACAACCCAATACTGGACCTGTTGAATCTTGGGGCCTGGCTCTGTTCTGTATGTCCCCAGCTGTTGAGTGGGCATCTGCTACTCCTCGCTTCCTTGTGGTTCTCCAGCTTGGAACTGTAGGTACTTGGTGGGCAGAGGCCGACTGCGCTCTGCCCAGATGCCAGCTCTTCCGCTGGGGTAGCCTGTGGGAAGTCCGGCTCTGGAGAAGAGGATAGGGGAGGGCAGAGGCCGACTGCGCTCTGCCCAGATGCCAGCGCTTCCGCTGGGGTAGCCTGTGGGAAGTCCGGCTCTGGAGAAGAGGATAGGGGAGGGCAGAGGCCGACTGTGCTCTGCCCAGATGCCAGCGCTTCCACTGGGGTAGCCTGTGGAAAGTCAGCCTCTGGAGAAGAGGATAGGGGAGGGCAGAGGCTGACTGCGCTCTGCCCAGATGCCAGCTCTTCCGCTGGGATGTGGTCAGGGAATCCTATCCCCAGGATCTTGTTGCAGATCGGCTGTGGAGAGGAGGAATCGCTTACCTCCTCCTCCTGGCATTCCTGCAGGGTTGGTGGGGGATCTGAACCGGCCGTCCAGCATCCCGGTAGGCCTGGTGCAGAGACCGCGGTCCCATCTGCACCATCGGAGTTAGGGGTGCTGTCCCCCTCCTCCTCCTGGTATCCCTGCGGAGATGGCTGGAGATCTGGACCGACCGTCCAGCATCTCTGTAGGACTGGTAGAGAGACCTCGGTCCCATCTCCACCTGCCATCTGTGGGTCCTCCCAGGACCAGTCTGTGAGGTCCCTCAACATTTGCGAGTAAGGACCACCTGCGTCCACACCTGGCAACTCCGGCTGCTGTTGAGGGTCTGGGCCAGCTGCCCAGCATCCCGGTGGAGAGACCTCGGTCCCGTCTCCCCCTGCCTGTTGTGGTTCCTCACAGGACCAGTTTATGAGGACATCTACCTCTGTAGCTGGTACTGAAGCAGGGGATACTTCAGTCGGGTCTTCCCAGCTGTAGGGTTGTAGGTCTGGGACTGCCACCCAGCTCTCTGGCAGTGTATATTGGGACCGAATTGAGCTGAAGAAGTATTGGTAGTCCTGCTCCAGCTCCCACTCCTTTGTCACTAGAGATGCCAGGTCTTGTCTCACCTCTCTCGCTGTAGCCCAATCATGCATAGCCTCCCTGTAGTCATAGATATCCCAGAACCGGGACGCTCCAGCATCTCCGAACTCCGGTTCTGCGAAGGCCTCAAACAACAGGCCAGGGCCATCAGAATTCTCACCCTCGGGTCTGTCGTGCTCAGCCATCCAGGGGGAGTGCCGAATCACATACCACCAGAGTGCCTGGTAGGCGTCATCTAGCCAAAGCTCCTTCCATACCAGGCTCTCCAGTTCTGTCACCCACTCATTCAGGGGCTTCTCTCCCAGAAGGGGCATTCGCAGGGCCACTCGCATCCGCAACTGCTGTTCCTCACTGGGGAGACACTCGCCCCGCCGCCGCTGGGCATTTTCCAGGGCATCATACCAGACGCCTTTCCGGACTGCATCCCTCCAGTCCGGGTCATCCTCATCCTCGTAGTGGAACGCTGTTTGAAGACTAGCCGATTCCATCCTGCTGTAGCCAGGGGCGCTGTACGGATACTAGCGTTACCCTCAATTTAGTAAATCCACGAACGGTGTCTCCGAGCTGCTTCTCCTCACACTAGGACGCCATCCCACTGCTGCCACCAATGTAACGGATCACCGGGCACCCCGACCGGGTACCTCCGTTGAATGAATGCTCCTAGTGCTTTCCGAGGACTCCAAGCACTCCACTTGACACCGTACGCACTGCAGACCCCACGAACTGCCGAAGCTTGGTGGAGGTCTCGCCGTCTCCTACCCACCCTGGACCTATGACAAGGCTCCAGTGGGTGAACCTCTCCTAATTACAGAGGCAGGAACCAGGAGCAAGCTCTTACAAGAGCTAGGAGTTATAGCCAGGGGAGTATACACGTATAGCAATCCCCACACACGAGACGAGGCTCTATGTTGAAGGTGAAACAGGAACTGACTGTACTTCACGTACAGCCTCTTTTATTCACAAACCAAAAACATAGTACTGCCCACAGGGGTTTGAAATACAACCAATCAGTAATTAACAACACATACAATGTAACTACAGCAACCAATCGTTCACGCCCCCAGAGGACCAGAATGAAGACTGGGACATAGGACAACATATCCCCACAATGCATCATGGTCTCCTCCCCTCTGTCTGGAGACAACCTGAGGAGCAATCCAATTATCTCTCAGAACAAAGGGAGATCGCCAATACACATGTAGATACAACAGGACAGACATCACCATTTAAACACACAATGGGACAATGGCACAATAGAAACACACCCAGCATTTTCCTCCCAAGCTGACAAGTTACAATTATTATAGATTGTTACAACTTTGTGAGTTTACATTGGCCATACATATAACTTACATTAATTCAAACAGTATAACGTGGGGACAAACCTATCCAAAATTCACTTGAATCGGTTCAGGGGTTTAAAAGTTAGTATATGGCCCATAATCCTGGGGCAAAAAGCCAGCAGCCAGTCCTCTCCAAAACCCAGTGGCGAGGTCGGTTTCGCCACACTACCCAACTTGCGGATTTGGAGTGTATGTTGGGGTCTCGCTGCTCATGACATTTGCTCCGATGCATCACTGTCCTACGGGCCAGACTGAGGGAATTAATGTTCTATAAGACCGAAAAAATGCTTCTATATTCACGCCGGAGATTCTACTTGTGGGGAAATAAACCGCACACTCTTCTGGCGAGACTAACGTTACGGGTACTCCGACTGCTATGAGGCGAGGTAACGGCGCATTAGTCTATGACCCTGAAACTATCTCTAAATTATTTTATGATTACTATAGGTCACTCTATTCTATTCCCCAGCAACTGCCAACTGACCCAGGGCGATGTCGGCACCTCTTTGATTCCTTTCTCTCCCAATGCAATCTTCCTAAATTATCGAAGGAAGCCCTTTCTTCGCTGAATACTCCTATCACGGTAGAGGAGTTGCAGGAGGTGCTGAAACATTTGCCTAATAATAAGTCCCCTGGACCGGATGGTCTGCCTTACATTTATTATAAAACATTTTCCGATATTATAGTACCACATATGACACAGCTGTTTAAGGTTCGCCAATCCCCAAGAGGAAAAAGAGTTACGTAATTTTCAATCGTGTATGCTAAGGTTCATATGGAATGGGAAGAGACACCGCATAGCTTGTTCAACTCTAATGTCACCCAAAGCACAGGGAGGATTAGCGGCTCCTGATATTAATAAATATTACTGGGCCACACACCTTAGAAGGCTGCCAGCTTGGTCTAATTTGTATGCGTACGCCAGGTGGATGGAGATAGAGAAATTGTGGATAGCCCCAGTACATCCCAACTTACTTATCTGGTCTCCACCTCTGCTCTCACTGATACCGAAGTTATTGGGTCCCATGTCCTTCACATATAACATCTGGTCAAAATGTAACGGAAGGTTCTCACTAGCGTCAGAGAAATCCTCAATGATCTCCCTTCCTTAGAATATGGTTCCCCAAAAAATTATTCTGTTTTGCAGATATTGTGGATTACAAAACTCTAGGTTTTCTATCATTTGACGAGCTAAAATCTTACTATCAGCTGCCAGAGTCTTCTAGATTCCAACATGTACAGATATGCCATATTTTCTCTAGCCAGTTTCATTCGGTAAAAGTATTGACCCCCACACCATTCGAGAAACTGTGCAAACTATCGATTACCATACAGGGTCTCATATCAGACATATATCTAATTTTATCATCCTCATCTGTTACACCCTCTTATATGACTAAATGGTAATCAATTCTTGGTAACCCTATCTCGCGTGCGGAATGGGCACAGATATGGGAAAGAGTTGCAAAGACATCATCATGTATCATGCATAGGGAAAACGCATATAAAGTGTTAATGTTTTGGTATCATACTCCGCAACTTCTGAAACACCTTAACCGGCTATATCAGATAGATGTTGGAGGTGTAAAACGGGTGAGGGACCCATATACATATCTTCTAGGAATGTCCTATGATTAAACCTTTTTGGAGGGTGGTGGGGTCAGTCTTCTTCCAACTCCTCAGCATCCAATTCCTTTTGACCCTTTTTTCTACTTATTAAATATGCCAAGAATGTCGTTAAAGAAGTGTTTCCTGCTCCTAACTTTACAGGTGCTAACGGCAGCTAGACGCCTAATTGCGGGGTTTTGGTTGAGGACGGACTCTCCTACTCGGCCGGACCTCATCAATAGTATCATGGAGGTTAGGAAAATGGAATACTTAGCAACTTGCGCTACTAATACGGTTGATAGGTTTGCAAAGGTCTGGCAGATATGGGATGATTCTTATGCCCCCTATTCATAACGGTCTACCGGACATCTGGTTTTGTTCTTTTCTCTCCTTTCCCTTCTGTGTCGTGTCTTATGTCTTTACCCCATGTTATTCATGTAATTAACCACACCTTTTGAGGGAAGCTACTGTATGGTTGTTGGAACTGTTGATCTATATTTATAGAAGACTGATTGTATGTTTTATGGTAATTATCGCTCTGGCATCATTGCTTCTTACTGTGTACGATGGTACTGGATATAGAATGTACATTTTGCTTTCCAATGTGTAATTTTGCTAATTGTTGTATGCAATATGACACTACAATTGTATCTTCTTTTATTGTTGGAAATACTTAATAAAACAGACAATTACAAAAAATAAAAAAATTATAGGTGAGGGTCTGCTGGAGAGCTGACCCTGTAAAATATTATGGTTGAGGGCCTGCTGGTGAGCTGACCCTGTAAAACATTATGGTCGAGGGCCTGCTGGTGAGCTGACCCTCTAAAAGATTGTAGGTGAGGGACTGCTGGTGAGCTGACCCTCTAAAACATTATTTGTGAGGGCCTGCAGGTGAGCTGACCCTTTAAAAGATTGTTGGTGAGGGCCTGCTGGTGAGCTGACCCTCTAAAAGATTGTTGGTGAAGGCCTGCTGGTGAGCTGACCCTCTAAAACATTATATGCGAGGGCCTGCAGGTGAGCTGACCCTCTAATAGATTGTAGGTGAGGGCCTGCTGGTGAGCTGATGCTTTAGAACATTATATGTGAGGGCCTGCTGGTGAGCTGACCCTCTAAAAGATTGTAGGTGAGGTCCTGCTAGTGAGCTGACCCTCTAAAACATTATATGAGCTGAGCCTCTAAAATATTGTTGGTGAGGGCCTGCTGGTGAGCTGACCCTCTAAAACATTATATGCAAGGGCCTGCAGGTGAGCTGACCCTCTAAAACATTATATGCGAGGGCCTGCAGGTGAGCTGACCCTCTAAAACATTATATGCAAGGTCCTGCAGGTAAGCTGACCCTCTAAAAGATTGTTGGTGGGAGCCTGCTGGTGAGCTGACTGTCTAAAACATTAAATGCGAGGGCCTGCAGGTGAGCTGACCCTCTAAAAGATTGTAAGTGAGGGCCTGCAGGTGAGCTAACCCTCTACAACATTAGGAGCGAGGGCAGACTAATAAGCATGTTGATAAGATGGAAGAGGAGGAGGATGAGAAAAGGAAGATTGGACCATATACCCTTTTTTGTGGTGGAAGGGGTGCATGGGAATACAGTGTATTCAGTACATTATAAAACATACATTTAAAGTGCCTTTATGTTCAGCCACTTTTCTCTGGGAGAAGTCATGGGCAATCCAGGCCTTGATTATTTTTATAAGAGTCAACCTGTCAGCATTTTCAGTCGACAGGCGGATACGCTTATCTGTTATTATGCCCCCAGCAGCACTAAATACCCGCTCTGACAAAATGCTGGCAGCAGGGCAGGCCAGTACCACCAAGGCGTAGAGTGCCAGTTCGTGCTACGTGTCCAGCATGGACACCCAGTAGTTGTAAGGCACAGAGGGATCATTGAGGACGCTGACACGGTCTGCTACGTACTCCTTTACCATCTTCCAAAATGTTTCCCTCCTTGTGACACTAGGCCGCGCATCAGGGTGAGGGTGCTGGCGGGGTGTCATGAAACTGTCCCAGGCTATGAAGAGTGTGTTATAAATACTTTCTGAGGCTAAACAAAGGACAGGCAGACAGTCTGTGCAGTTTTGCTGACCTCTGCTCTGTGGCAGAACGAGCACTGAACTCTTTTAATTGTTAAAGACATAGCAAAAACAGGAACTTACACAAATGTAACACTGCCATCTAGTGACCATACAATACACTAGGCATACAGCAATGACATGCAGTGGTTGTTGCTTATACAATACAAACCTTGTATGCTAACAGAGTGTTGCCCTGCCTCTGTTGGAACTGCTGTGTGTTCCCCTCATCTCCCCTCCTCGGTTGCCCAAGGAACTACGTACTCTGCCTCCAGTGTTGTCAGCTGGAAATTTTTGGAGCAATTTTTCCACAAGGACCTTCTGGTATTGCACCATTTTGCTCGTCCTCTCCGCCATAGGAATGAGAGATGAGAAGTTTTCTTTGTAGCAGGGGTCGAGAAGGGTGATCAACCAGTAATTGGTGTTGTCCAAAATGCGTATAAAGCGTGGGTCAAGGGAAAGGCAGCCTAACATAAATTCATGTGTGTCATGTGTGCTAGAATACCAACAGGTAAGACTTCGCTGTCCTCATCAGGAGGATGACTCTCAATCTCCTCATCCTCTGCCGTTTTTCATGATTTTCTGCGGACCCACAATGGGTCAGTTGAAAACTCAGCTGATGCACCATTTGTCATCCGCGTCCGTGATCCGTGGTTCCAGTCTGTCAAAAAAATATAACCTGTCCTATTATTTTCGCGGAAAACGGTTCGCGGACCCATTCAAGTCAATGGGACCGCTAAAAAACACAGAGGCACACAAGATTGTCATCCGCGTCCGTTTTTTTCCTATCATTTGCATGGTAAACCTGTCTTAGACTTTTTTTTACTTTCCTTAATGTCAGGTGATCCTCCAAAAATAAAGGAAGAAACACGGAAACAAAAACGGAAACGGATCACAGAACAACAGAACCCCATTTTGCGGAACGGAACACAAAAACGGTCGTGTGCATGAGGCCTAACACTGAGCCGAACACGTGTCATCAGGTGCTATATACTGTAATGCCAGTAACCAACATGGCTACGGCATTACAGTGAAGGGCAGCACTTAACTGCACGTAGCAGCCAACAAACGTGCGGGGAGGAGACTCGAGCATTGCCCTCAAGTACATGCGGTGTTCGGCCGAGCATGCTCGATCAACACTAGAAGTAATATCTTGACACTTCCTCCAGCAGATCTCACTCTTTTCCGAAGAGAGAGAGAGAGAGAGAGAGAGAGAGAGACAGCTGCTGCTGGGTGTCTGTCCCTTCTCTAGAACAAATACAATTTACAGATCACAGACTCCTGCAGACTGTGCTTTACCTCTTCCAACAGCACAGCCTAGAGCCTGACTCCTCCCACACAGGATCACATGGTTATGACTTCATCACAGGTCCTTTACCTCCTCTAGGAGCACAGTCTGAAGCATGACTCCGCCCACACTAGATCACATGGTCATATCAATCACAGGTCCTTTACCTCCTCTAGGAGCACACTCTGAAGTATGACTCCGCCCACACTAGATCACATGATCATGACATCATCACAGGTCCTTTACCTCTTTCAGCAGCACAGCCTGGAGCCTGACTCCTCCCACACAGGATCACATGGCCATGACATAATCACAGGTCCTTTACCTCCTCTGGGAGCACAGTCTGAAGCATGACTCCTCCCACACTAAATCACATGGTCATGATATCATCAAAGGTCCTTTACCTCCTCCAGCAGCACATCCTGGAGCCTGACTCCTCCCACACAGGATCACCACTGAGATAGGTGGTGGTAAGTAAGGTTTAGGTAAGTGTCCTGTGTGTTGGGCTGTGGGACGTCCTCTCCATGTTCTGTCCGGTCTCCTGTGTGGGTTAGGATTAGGCTATATTCACACGACCGTATCATTTTATCCGCGTCCGTTCAACTTTTTGCGGATAGAAGCGGATCTATTCATTCCTATGGGTGAAAAAAATGTGCGGATAACTTTCAGTATGTTGTCTTCATCCGTGTTTCCGCATTTCTTCTCTGCAAAAATATGAAGCTTGTTCTACTATTGTCTGCACAGATCGGTCCGCAGGCCCATTCAAGTCAAAGACATACAGAAAACTTTCATCCGTTTTTTTGGATCCGTTTCCATGTAATTGAAGTCCCTGCCCCCTGAGCTTGGTGTAAAATATTCTGATATTACTATTGCAAAATGCAGACACACAGAACGGAAAGGATGCGGAAGCAAATCACAGATATATATATGTACAGGTATATACATAGTCATCCTCCTGTGTATTATAGTATATACTATGCTGGTATAACCTGGGTCTATCTGAGTGTAATCTATATGTACAGCGCAGGTATATACATAGTCATCCTCCTGTGTATTATAGTATAGACTATGCTGGTATAACCTGGGTCTATCTGAGTGTAATCTATATGTACAGGTATATACATAGTCATCCTCCTGTGTATTATAGTATATACTATGCTGGTATAACCTGGGTCTATCTGAGTGTAATCTATATGTACAGGTATATACATAGTCATCCTCCTGTGTATTATAGTATAGACTATGCTGGTATAATCTGGGTCTATCTGAGTGTCATCTATATGTACAGGTATATACATAGTCATCCTCCTGTGTATTATAGTATATACTATGCTGGTATAACCTGGGTCTATCTGAGTGTAATCTATATGTACAGGTATATACATAGTCATCTTCCTGTGTATTATAGTATATACTATGCTGGTATAACCTGGGTCTATCTGAGTGTAATCTATATGTACAGGTGTATACATAGTCATCTTCCTGTGTATTATAGTATATACTATGCTGGTATAACCTGGGTCTATCTGAGTGTAATCTATATGTACAGGTATATACATAGTCATCCTCCTGTGTATTATAGTATATACTATGCTGGTATAACCTGGGTCTATCTGAGTGTAATCTATATGTACAGGTGTATACATAGTCATCTTCCTGTGTATTATAGTATATACTATGCTGGTATAACCTGGGTCTATCTGAGTGTAATCTGTATGTACAGGTATATACATAGTCATCCTCCTGTGTATTATAGTATAGACTATGCTGGTATAACCTGGGTCTATCTGAGTGTCATCTATATGTACAGGTATATACATAGTCATCCTCCTATGTATTATAGTATAGACCAGTGATGGCGAACCTATGGCACGGGTGCCAGAGGCGGCACTCAGAGCCCTCTCTGTGGGCACCCGTGCCTTGGAAAAACTCTATGGCGTACCAATATGCTTTAGACTTTTCCTGCCATTCATCAGCACAGGACGCACTATGAACAGCGCAGGCAGCGCACTGAATGGACTCAGGCTATTATAGCTAAATGATAAAGTACGTGGAGGATATACTGTATTGGTATTCAGGGTAAATTGCCGTGTTGGCACATTGCGATAAATAAGTGGGTGTTTGGTTGCAGTTTGGGCACTCGGTCTCTAAAAGGTTCACCATCACTGGTATAGACTATGCTGGTAAAACCTGGGTCTATCTGAGTGTAATCTATATGTACAGGTATATACATAGTCATCTTCCTGTGTATTATAGTATATACTATGCTGGTATAACCTGGGTCTATCTGAGTTTAATCTATATGTACAGGTATATACATAGTCATCTTCCTGTGTATTATAGTATATACTATGCTGGTATAACCTGGGTCTATCTGAGTGTAATCTATATGTACAGGTATATACATAGTCATCTTCCTGTGTATTATAGTATAGACTATGCTGGTATAACCTGGGTATATCTGAGTGTAATCTATATGTACAGGTATATACATAGTCATCTTTCTGTGTATTATAGTATATACTATGCTGGTATAACCTGGGTCTATCTGAGTGTAATCTATATGTACAGGTATATACATAGTCATCCTCCTGTGTATTATAGTATATACTATGCTGGTATAACCTGGGTATATCTGAGTGTAATCTATATGTACAGGTGTATACATAGTCATCCTCCTGTGTATTATAGTATATACTATGCTGGTATAACCTGGGTCTATCTGAGTGTAATCTATATGTACAGGTATATACATAGTCATCTTCCTGTGTATTATAGTATAGACTATGCTGGTATAACCTGGGTATCCCCTGTATATAATTATATATGTACAGCTGGTTGTAGATCTTCTGTATATACAGTCAGGTCTATAAATATTGGGACATCGACACAATTCTAACATTTTTGGCTCTATACACCACCACAATGGATTTGAAATTAACCCCTTAGTGACCAAGCCTGTTTGGGCCTTAATGACCAAGCCAAATTTTGGAAATCTGACGTGTCATTTTAGCTTAGAATAACTTTGTAACGGTTTTGCACATCAAAGTAATTCTGACATTGTTTTCTCGTCACATATTGTACTTTACTTAGGTGGTAAAATTCTACCAATAAAATATGCGTATCTTTATTAAAAAAGTGAAAATTTGTAAAAATTGCCACATTTTCCTCTTTTCAACTGCAATATTTCACATACATACAGGGAGTGCAGAATTATTAGGCAAGTTGGATTTTTGAGGATTAATTTTATTATTGAACAACAACCATGTTCTCAATGAACCCAAAAAACTCATTAATATCAAAGCTGAATATTTTTGGAAGTAGTTTTTAGTTTGTTTTTAGTTTTAGCTATTTTAGGGGGATATCTGTGTGTGCAGGTGACTATTACTGTGCATAATTATTAGGCAACTTAACAAAAAACAAATATATACCCATTTCAATTATTTATTTTTACCAGTGAAACCAATATAACATCTCAACATTCACAAATATACATTTCTGACATACAAAAACAAATCAGTGACCAATATAGCCACCTTTCTTTGCAAGGACACTCAAAAGCCTGCCATCCATAGATTTTGTCAGTGTTTTGATCTGTTCACCATCAACATTGCGTGCAGCAGCAACCACAGCCTCATTAGATTTTCTTCTTTTATACCCTTTCTTGCCAGCCACGCTGTGGAGTACTTGGACGCGTGTGATGGAGCATTGTCCTGCATGAAAATCATGTTTTTCTTGAAGGATGCAGACTTCTTCCTGTACCACTGCTTGAAGAAGGTGTCTTCCAGAAACTGGCTGTAGGACTGGGAGTTGAGCTTGACTCCATCCTCAACCCGAAAAGGCCCCACAAGCTCATCTTTGATGATACCAGCCCAAACCAGTACTCCACCTCCACCTTGCTGGCGTCTGAGTCGGACTGGAGCTCTCTGCCCTTTACCAATCCAGCCACGGGCCCATCCATCTGGCCCATCAAGACTCACTCTCATTTCATCAGTCCATAAAACCTTAGAAAAATCAGTCTTGAGATATTTCTTGGCCCAGTCTTGACGTTTCAGCTTGTGTGTCTTGTTCAGTGGTGGTCGTCTTTCAGCCTTTCTTACCTTGGCCATGTCTCTGAGTATTGCACACCTTGTGCTTTTGGGCACTCCAGTGATGTTGCAGCTCTGAAATATGGCCAAACTGGTGGCAAGTGGCATCTTGGCAGCTGTACGCTTGACTTTTTTCTCAGTTCATGGGCAGTTATTTTGCGCCTTGGTTTTTCCACACTCTTCTTGCGACCCTGTTGACTATTTTGAATAAAAAACGCTTGATTGTTCGATGATCATGCTTCAGAAGCTTTGCAATTTTAAGAGTGCTGCATCCCTCTGCAAGATATCTCACTATTTTTGACTTTTCTGAGCCTGTCAAGTCCTTCTTTTGACCCATTTTGCCAAAGGAAAGGAAGTTGCCTAATAATTATGCACACCTAATATAGGGTGTTGATGTCATTAGACCACACCCCTTCTCATTACAGAGATGCACATCACCTAATATGCTTAATTGGTAGTAGGCTTTCGAGCCCCAGATGAGGGCCCTCAGGAGTAAGACAACATGCATAAAGAGGATGATGTGGTCAAAATACTCATTTGCCTAATAATTCTGCACTCCCTGTACATACATAAATACTATTCAATATTTTTATCAGAAATATATTTCCACATCTTTACTTTATTTTGGCTGCACTTACAAAAAAATAAATTCATTTTTTTTATTTTTATTTAGTACATATTTTTTCCTGCAACAAGCCAAGTTTGCAGAGGCTTATACAGTCCTGATCAAAAGTTTAAGACCACTTGAAAAATGGCAAAAAATCATATTTAGCATGGCTGGATCTTAACAAGGTTCCAAGTAGAGCTTCAACATGCAACAAGAAGAAATGGAAGTAAGACAAAAAAAATTTTGAGCATTCAATTTAATGAAAAGAACGAATAAACTCAAACAGGCAGTTTTTCAGCTGATCAAAAGTTTAGGACCACACCTCCAAAAAAAAAACTAAACCCCCCCCCCCAAAACAGAAATCCAACTTCCAAACATGAACTCAGTAATGAGTAGCTCCGCCGTTATTGTTTATCACTTCAAAAATTTGTTTCGGCATGCTTGATGCAAGCGTTTCCATGAGGTGAGTGGGAACATTTCTCCAAGTGGTTAAGACGTCCGCACAAAGGCCATCTACTGTCTGGAACTGTTGTCCATTTTTGTAAACTTCCCTTGCCATCCATCCCCAAAGGTTCTCAATTGGATTTAGATCAGGGGAACACGCAGGATGGGCCAAAAGAGTGATGTTATTCTCCTGGAAGAAGTCCCTTGTCCTGCGGGCATTGTGTACTGTAGCGTTGTCCTGTTGAAAAACCCAGTCGTTACCACATAGACGAGGGCCCTCAGTCATGAGGAATGCTCTCTGCAACATCTGGACATAGCCAGCGGCCGTTTGACGCCCCTGCACTTCCTGAAGCTCCATTGTTCCACTGAAGGAAAAAGCACCCCAGACCATTATGGCGCCCCCTCCACTGTGGCGCGTAGAAAACATCTCAGGTGGGATCTGCTTGCCATGCCAGTAACGTTGGAAACCATCAGGACCATCAAGGTAAAAAAAATTCTCATCAGAGAATAAAACTTTCTTCCACCTTTGAATGTCCCATGTTTGGTGCTCTTTTGCAAAGTCCAAACGAGCAGTTCTGTGGCGTTGAAGGAGACGAGGTCTGTGAAGACGTTTTTTGTTTTTTTAAGCCCTTCAGTCTCAGATTTAGTCAGCACCAGTAAGGGCCTTAATTTGGGTCGAGGATCGTCCAGTGTCTGGACGGACAACCAATTGGATCCTCCGGCTCAGTGCTGATGAAATTTTTTTGGGTCCAAAACCCTCAGGATCATTTAAGAAATTCCAAATGACTCTTACTGCGTCCCACCTCAGCAGCGATGGCGCGCTGTGAGAGACCCTGCTTATGCAGTTCAACAACCCGACCACGTTAAAAAAAGGGACAGTTTTTTGCCTTTGCCATCACAACGTGTGACTACCTGACAGAAAATGACAATGAATCCACATCTTTGCACAGATTTGGCCTTTTAAAAGCATGTGGTCCTAAACTTTTGATCAGCTGAAAAACAGCCTGTTTCAGTTTAATCGTTATTTTCAATTAATTGAATGCTCAATTATTTTTTTGTCCCACTCCCATTTCTTCTTGTTGCATGCTGAAGCTCTACTTGGAACCTTGTTAATATCCAACAATGTAAAATAAGATTTTTTTCCATTTTTCAAGTGGTCTTAAACTTTTGATCTGGACTGTATGTCAGATTAATAGAACCCCCCCAAAAGTGAACCCATTTTAAAAACTAGGCCCCTTAACGTATTTATCTATGGGTGTAATGAGTTTTTTGACCCACTAGTTTTTTAAAGAAATTAATGCTAAGAAGGTGAAAAAAAAATTTTTTTCATTTTTTTACACAAAAGTATTAATTTAAAGATATATTTTTCCTACAGACCACATTATTATTGGTCCCTGATGGTTACTGTGCTGAGGGGACTCGATCGGGGTGCTGGGGGACCCGATCGTGGTATAATTTGAACTTCTCTCTCCTCTCCTGACAGACCTTTTTTTTTTTTTTTTTTAGAATTTTTTATTTTCTTCAGTAGTAGTTACAAAGCAGAAAGAAAAAGAAAAAAAAAAAGAACAAGCAAAGTAGAGCCTATACACATATACAAAGGATGTTACTATCTCTTTTAACATCGTCACAAACAGCAACAATAAGCCCAGCTCTATAAACTCAAACCTACTAGTGTTAATCCCAAATTTCCCCCTCCTGCCCTTAGCTGCTGTCGCTGATGGCCCGAACCCATACTCCCCCCCCCTCATACCCGTCCACATACTCCACCCAACAAACCAAGATAGTCACTACTGCAAAACAGAGGAATATCGAGAACCCTGTCTTCTCCGCCTCTCAACATGCTCATAAAGCTTAATTTGGGACATAATCCGTTTCCATTCCTCAAATGTGGGAGACATGGGGGAGCCCCATCTCTTCACTAGCAGAGCCTTTGCAATCAGGCAACCCTTCAACCAGCTTAATTGATGTACGGGAGGGTTAGGGTTTTTTGCTATATAGGAACCCAAAATCACGGAGATCATATCCGGTATACAAGATTGGGGGAAATCCCCCTGAAGTGCTGCGAATACCTGCTCCCAAAACCGCTGTATCACACTACATTCCCATAAAAGAAGGATATATCCAGCTTTGGGACTACGGCACTTTTGCCAAAAAAAAATTCACGACCTTTGTTATTAGCAAACTTGGCCTGCATTTGCGGTGTATAGTATAACCTATGCAAAATTTTGAACTGAATCAATCTATAACTGGATGCAGATACTACCTTTTTCGTATTTTGGAAAATCTGTGACCAGGGCAGGGGGGGAGTTTTCAATTCCTGCTCCCATTTATTTATACTTTTAAAAGAAATCACCGTGGAGAGAGAGAGGTACATTTTCGAGTAGATCTGTGCCATTTTAATCTTTTTCCCTGAGTGACAAAAACAATAATCAATAAAACATATATGATTACTCAACAACATTCATTTTTTAAGTGTGGCTTCGTATGCATGTTTTAAACGTGCATACATAAATCGGTCTAGAAACGAAATATTTGTGAAATTAAAGTCCCCTAAGACCTTAAAACGATCTGCCACAAACAAATGTGCCACTCTAGTGATACCCCTACGACTCCAATAAGTGTGATCAATTATTTTCAAGAATTCCGGTAAATTCAGATTTCCCCACAACGGGGTAAAATAAAAAACATGTGACACCTGCAGAGTCATTTTTAATCTTTCCCAGACCCTCTGCAGCTTTCTCAAAATTAAACAACTGGTATCCAAAGCTCCACACTGTGCTATTTCTAAGTGCATAAAAATATTATCAAGGGACCTACCTATTACGCTAGTTAAATATTGACCAAGTGCATTCTCTCTAAAGTTACAGCATCTTTGTAGCTGCACAGAAGAAAAATACCCTTGGAAGAAAGGAAGTGTTAGTCCCCCTTCTGACAGCCACAAATATCTCTGCTTTATATGAACCCTCTTCCTCCCCCAAATGAGATTGTTTATTAAGACTTCCAATCTATAAAAAAAAGGCGTCCTCTATCCAAATGGGGCAGGCACAGATCGGGTACAGAACCAGAGGTAGTATGATCATTTTCACTAGTGCTAATCGATCCGATCGGGATATTAACAATTTTTGCCAAGCTCTAATTTTCCCCTTTACTTTGTCTATTACCGGGGAAAGATTTAACTCGTAAAATCTACCTATAGGAACACCTATCTTTATCCCCAGATAATCCAGAGAGTCACCCAAGGACAGCGTCCGGACCCGGGAACCCCCTTCGGGGACTTTTCGGTTTAGCGGGAGGAGTGAGGACTTAGCCCAGTTAATTACATAACCAGACAGTAGACTAAACTCCTCCATCACCTGCATAACATATGGAACTGCTTTCCAACCCTGATCCAAAAAAAGGATAACATCGTCTGCGTAAAGCCTAATTTTGTCACTCTATCCCGCTACCCCGAAGCCCCGAATCTGACCGTTGGAACGAATCCTGCACGCCAACGGTTCCATAAATAGCGCAAATAAAAGGGGGGAGAGGGGACAACCCTGTCTTGTACCGCGTTGAAGCTCAATAATGGAGGAATTTACCCCATCAATATTGACTCGAGCTATTGGTTGAGTGTACACTGCGTGCAGAATTATTAGGCAAATGAGTATTTTGACCACATCATCCTCTTTATGCATGTTGTCTTACTCCAAGCTGTATAGGCTCGAAAGCCTACTACCAATTAAGCATATTAGGTGATGTGCATCTCTGTAATGAGAAGGGGTGTGGTCTAATGACATCAACACCCTATATTAGGTGTGCATAATTATTAGGCAACTTCCTTTCCTTTGGCAAAATGGGTCAAAAGAAGAACTTGACAGGCTCAGAAAAGTCAAAAATAGTGAGATATCTTGCAGAGGGATGCAGCACTCTTAAAATTGCAAAGCTTCTGAAGCGTGATCATCGAACAATCAAGCGTTTCATTCAAAATAGTCAACAGGGTCGCAAGAAGCGTGTGGAAAAACCAGGGCGCAAAATAACTGCCCATGAACTGAGAAAAGTCAAGCGTGCAGCTGCCAAGATGCCACTTGCCACCAGTTTGGCCATATTTCAGAGCTGCAACATCACTGGAGTGCCCAAAAGCACAAGGTGTGCAATACTCAGAGACATGGCCAAGGTAAGAAAGGCTGAAAGACGACCACCACTGAACAAGACAGACAAGCTGAAACGTCAAGACTGGGCCAAGAAATATCTCAAGACTGATTTTTCTAAGGTTTTATGGACTGATGAAATGAGAGTGAGTCTTGATGGGCCAGATGGATGGGCCCGTGGCTGGATTGGTAAAGGGCAGAGAGCTCCAGTCCGACTCAGACGCCAGCAAGGTGGAGGTGGAGTACTGGTTTGGGCTGGTATCATCAAAGATGAGCTTGTGGGGCCTTTTCGGGTTAAGGATGGAGTCAAGCTCAACTCCCAGTCCTACTGCCAGTTTCTGGAAGACACCTTCTTCAAGCAGTGGTACAGGAAGAAGTCTGCATCCTTCAAGAAAAACATGATTTTCATGCAGGACAATGCTCCATCACACGCGTCCAAGTACTCCACAGCGTGGCTGGCAAGAAAGGGTATAAAAGAAGAAAATCTAATGACATGGCCTCCTTGTTCACCTGATCTGAACCCCATTGAGAACCTGTGGTCCATCATCAAATGTGAGATTTACAAGGAGGGAAAACAGTACACCTCTCTGAACAGTGTCTGGGAGGCTGTGGTTGCTGCTGCACGCAATGTTGATGGTGAACAGATCAAAACACTGACAGAATCCATGGATGGCAGGCTTTTGAGTGTCCTTGCAAAGAAAGGTGGCTATATTGGTCACTGATTTGTTTTTGTTTTGTTTTTGAATGTCAGAAATGTATATTTGTGAATGTTGAGATGTTATATTGGTTTCACTGGTAAAAATAAATAATTGAAATGGGTATATATTTGTTTTTTGTTAAGTTGCCTAATAATTATGCACAGTAATAGTCACCTGCACACACAGATATCCCCCTAAAATAGCTAAAACTAAAAACAAACTAAAAACTACTTCCAAAAATATTCAGCTTTGATATTAATGAGTTTTTTGGGTTCATTGAGAACATGGTTGTTGTTCAATAATAAAATTAATCCTCAAAAATACAACTTGCCTAATAATTCTGCACTCCCTGTATAACAATTGAGTCATTGCAATAAAAGTAGTCCCCAATCGAAAATGTGCCATAGTTTGCCACAAGAAGGACCACTCCACCCTGTCGAACGCTTTAGCAGCATCCAAAGACAGGATGGAGTGGTCTGGTCCCCCCCACCCCTGCCAACAGGTTCAAATATACCCCATAGAGATCCGACTGAATCTGTCTTCCGGGTATAAATCCTGTTTGATTAGGATACACCAGGGGTGCAATTACCCGTTAAAGATGGTTTGCTAAGACTTTTGCAAAGATCTTATAGTCTGTATTGAGGAGTGATATGGGCCTATAGGACCCAACCTCACTGCTGTCCTTATCTTTTTTTAGAATTAGAGTGATAATTGCCTCCCTAAAGGATGGAGGTAGGGATCCATATCTATATGATTCATTTAAAACCTGCAGCAAAATAGGGAGAAGTACCTTAGCGTGGTATCTATAAAGTTCAAAGGGCAAACCATCCGCCCCAGGGGAAGAGTTATACTTAACTGAGCGAAGAGCATCCTCTCACTCTACCTGTCTTATAGGGTGATCAAGCATTTCGGTTTCCTGAGGCGAGAGAAAAGGCATTTCTAATTGGTCCAAATAGTCATCAATTTTTGACGGATTGCATACCCTTTCAGAGCTATATATAGTAGAGTAATACTCAACAAATTCCTGTCTAATCTGCTCTGGATCCTTGACTATCTGGCCCCGATTATTCCTGATATACTTAATTTTGGTCCCACCCCTTTGATTAGCGACCAGTGCAGCTAACAATTTTCCTTTTTTCCCCTCCTCACTAAAACGTTTATGTTGGGCCTTGTTTACCATAAAAGTCCTATATCGTTGATTAGCCTCTTTGAGTTCTGTGCGAAGAGAATCTGTACCTTGCTTGGTCAGCTCGCCCTGCAACCTCCTAACTGTCTCCCTCATTGCGTTTTCCTGCTTATGGAACTCCACTCGTTGTCTTTTTATTTTACCGCAGTAGAGGCCTCTAATATAGGCCTTCAAAGCGTCCCATACAAAATGGATATGGGTAGAGCCCTCATTCCGATGCCAAAATTCATGAATCTCCGCATTGATTGAATCTCGCTCACCAATGACCTCCAACCAATACGGGTTCAGTCTATAAGTTCTGTTGGGGCCTGTATTTACCCCCACTCCCCTGAGCAGAAGCAAAACCAGAGAGTGGTCAGAGATTCCATGCAATTCATATTTTATCTTCACCACTTGATTAGACATAGCCCCATTTGCAAAGGCTAAGTCGATTCTTGACATTGACCTGTACGTTCGGCAAAAGCATGAATATGCTCTTTTTTTCTCCATACAAATAACGCCAGACATCGACCCATGCAAGCTCCTGGGCAATACTACACATAAGAGACCGGGTATGTCTCTGCTCAGGGGAGAGTGATATCCTATCCAGTCTTGGATCCAGTACCGAATTGAAATCACCTACCAATAACAGCGGGCACAGAGATTTAGTACAAATGAACGTAGAGAGCAAGGATAGAACATTAGACGCAAAAGGGGGAGGCAGGTAGACAAATGCTAATATAGTCTCCTGTCCACTCCACTGACCGTGGAGAAACACATATCGACCCTCCCTATCCATCCTAACATCAAATGGCTGAAAATCAACCCCATGATGGATATAGACACTCACACCCCTCGAATATGAAGAGAGATATGAGTGGTATTCCAATTTCGCCCATCGTCTTTTTAATTGGGGGAGCTTATCAACCGTTGCATGCATCTCCAATAAGGCCACAATTGCCGGGAGGTGCCGAGCCATAACATCAAACACCACTGTCCTTTTAACTCTATCCCCCAACCCTTGCACATTCCAACACAGAACGCTACGCGTCATTCTAGGCTGTCCAAATACCAATTCCGCAGACCGGCAGGAGGGGGAGAGGAGGCCCCCTAGGCCCAGCGACAGCAGCTAACCCCAAACCCTCTCCCTAAAACCCGCCCCCCACCCATAACCACTACCCCAACCCACCATATGGCTCATAGAGAATATTATCCCCATCAACCTCTTGCAATACGCCATCCCCGCTCCCAATCAAACCCCGCTCCACACCACCATATAGCCAACATATAGAAATGTAGACATTGTCAAAACATGAAAGATCCCCACAGGGGCTACAAGCCGGCCAAATCTAGCCACTGTGCAGCCTCTGTAGGTGTAGAGAAAAATTGCACAACCTCATTATGGACCACCCTAAGTTTGGCCGGATACAACATCGCATACTTTATGTGTGCAGAAATTAACCTTTATTTTACGTCAGAGAAGGACCGCCTTTTAATTTGTGTCTCACGGCAAAAATCCGGGTATATTTGAATGTCATTCCCATCGAACCCAACATTAAGGAATTCTCTTTTACGTCTGATTACCCAATCACGATCCTTGGAGCAAACCAATCTAGCTAGTAAAGCTCTAGGGAGTGCACCTGGGGGGGCTTCCTCAGAGGGATTCTATGTGCACGCTCTACACAAAACGTAGAGAGATCATAATCCGCGACCAATGTTTGCACCAGCCACTTTTGCACAAAGTCCGCTGGGTTATCTTGTTCCACCCCCTCAGGGAACCCCACCAATCTTATATTGTTCCTCTGAGATCTGTCCTCCAAGTCTGTCAATTTATTTTTCAACCCAAGATAGTCCTGATCCACACCCCCAACTCCTTTTCACAGCCCCTGTCTCCAACTCTTTCACTTTTTCTCTCAGTTTTGTGAATTCATCCCTAATTATGGTGATATCCCCCTGTAACGCTGCCATTGTGGTTGTTAATTGAGAAACGGTAGTATTCGTCATGTTCACTGCCCCCAAAATTTCAGCTAATTTATTATTGACGCTATCCAGGCCTTCCCTATCAACCTCCTTAGCTTCCATAGAGACAACCGTTGTGGCGGTAGGCTTATTTCAACCTATTTCAAGATGTTCTCCTGCTTATTTGGATCCTCCCTAGTTTTGGGCAGTGGGGACCTAAAAAATGTATCTAATCGTGCTTGGGGACTACTCCCGGGGCCACCTTTCCAGGGACTTGCTGCCCCCCCCCCCCCCCCCCCGATTTTCGAAACTTGGGGTCATTATGGCTGAGTATAATGCTACCGTGTATCAAAAAGCCCAACACAAAACCTAGAAAAAGAGACGGGGATTTCAACTCGTACAAGGTAGATCAAAGACAGAAAGCTATAGCCAAAGTTTCAAGCATAGTAAAGAAGCCACGTATTACAGAAATAATGGCGGGTGCACTGGGTTAGGAATTGCATGCTGTTATAACAAAGATATACACTCGCCTAAAGAATTATTAGCAACACCATACTAATACGGTGTTGGACCCCCTTTTGCCTTCAGAACTGCCTTAATTCTACGTGGCATTGATTCAACAAGGTGCTGATAGCATTCTTTAGAAATGTTGGCCCATATTGATAGGATATCATCTTGCAGTTGATGGAGATTTGAGGGATGCACATCCAGGGCACGAAGCTCCCATTTCACCACATCCCAAAGATGCTCTATTGGGTTGAGATCTGGTGACTGTGGGGGCCATTTTAGTACAGTGAACTCATTACATGTTCAAGAAACCAATTTGAAATGATTCGAGCTTTGTGACATGGTGCATTATCCTGCTGGAAGTAGTCATCAGAGGATGGATACATGTTCTCATTCTGTTTACGCCAAATTCGGACTCTACTATTTGAATGTCTTAACAGAAATCGAGACTCATCAGACCAGGCAACATTTTTCCAGTCTTCAACAGTACAATTTTGGTGAGCTCGTGCAAATTGTAGCCTCTTTTTCCTATTTGTAGTGGAGATGAGTGGTACCCGGTGGGGTCTTCTGCTGTTGTAGCCCATCCGCCTCAAGGTTGTGCGTGTTGTGGCTTCACAAAGGCTTTGCTGCATACCTCGGTTGTAACGAGTGGTTATTTCAGTCACCGTTGCTCTTCTATCAGCTTGAATCAGTCGGCCCATTCTCCTCTGACCTCTAGCATCCACAAGGCATTTTTGCCCACAGGACTGCCGCATACTGGATGTTTTTCCCTTTTCACACCATTCTTTGTAAACCCTAGAAATGGTTGTGCGTGAAAATCCCAGTAACTGAGCAGATTGTGAAATACTCAGACCATCCCGTCTGGCGCCAACAACCATGCCACGCTCAAAATTGCCTAAATCACCTTTCTTTCCCATTCTGACATTCAGTTTGGAGTTCAGGAGATTGTCTTGACCAGGACCACCCCCCTAAATGCATTGAAGCAACTGCCATGTGATTGGTTGACTAGATAATTGCATTAATGAGAAATAGAACAGGTGTTCCTAATAATTCTTTAGGTGAGTGTAGACACTCCACTCAGTCCAAGTTAATCCAAGTTAGTCTCTGTTAATGCCTATAGTGTATTTGAGAAAATAGCAGAGACAGCCGCGATTTGCTCAGATTGTTATGTAATTTGATTTGTACTTATGAAAAAAAAAAATAAGTATAAAACCCAAATAAAACAATAATTTACACAGAGACAGCCGCATCATACATCTCGGTCCAAATAAATCACAATTAGTTTTGGTTAGTGCCTGTAATATATTCAGGATTCGATAGCTGAAAAATTGGAGTCATACATCCAACACTGGATATATTGTATACAGGGCACTCAAGAAACCGTGACCATGTGGTTACAACAATTGTGTAGTTTTATTAATGTTAAAACAAATAAATAGCTGGGACATTGCGATCATATTTGCTGTAGATTGCCCACTGTTCAATATTATATATGCCACGGTTCAATGACGCTAGGTGACTCTTTTTTATTCTGATCATATAACATTGCATTATATTGCCTATTTATTTGTTTTAACATTAATAAAACTACACAATTGTTGTAACCACATGGTCACGGTTTCTTGAGTGCATTGTATACAATATATCTATATTTTTCACTTTATTGAGTGAGTGGTCTCAATTTTACAGGTGCACCTACTGGTGCCCATTTTTCCTAGTGCGATATCTTATTTGTATATCTAATACATCCAACACTAACACAACGAGACCCCTGCAGATCTCACCAATCTTCCGTCCTTTTCTCTTGGTTTTCCTCACAGGGACAGCATAGAAACTGCCAAACAGGCCTGAGAAGTTCCAACAGTGTTATTCAGTACAGTTCCATGCAATGCGGGATAGCACAGACAAGGGCAAATATACGCGAGGGACTCTCCCTCTCTCAGAGGGATCAAATCTTCACCCCCAGCTGGGATAATGCGGAGAATAAGTTGGTATATAATGACAGAGCCAGTACCAGGGGGGGAAGATGTGAGAGGAGACAGACCTAACTGTGAGCGGCGGCCGGCTTTCAGTCTGCGCATGCGCCGGGCCGCCGCCGGCATCTTTCTTGAGGGTAAGGGGGGGTGAAGATCGTGACCCAGTTTAGGCCAGAAGCACTGGGGGACCCGATCGCTGCACCAGAGACTTTCTCCCTCCTCTCTTACATGAGAGGAGGGAGAAAGTTTAGTGCGGGCAGCTCCGCTGCCGGCATTTTCTATGATCACCGTGATAAAGTGTATCACGGCGATCACGTGATCAGAGACCAGGGCCGGATTAAGAGCATCATGGGCCTGGTGCAGAAGATTTTAATGGGCCTTTTTATAGAAAATGAAAACGCAACGCAGAGCAACTTTTTATAGCACAAATAAAGTGTGAATTTACGCAAAATTACACATGTGAAAATACGCATGCATAAAGTTTGAAGTGTGAACGGGTCTGAGTAATCCCATTCAAGTCTATTGGACTAAAGTTCATGCGTAATTTTGAAGCAGATTTACGCACGGGTTTGCGTGTGAAAAATCTGCTGTGTGAACTTAGCCTAAGTGTACATCTCTGGCCACAGTTTAAATATACAGCCATCTATATAGATGGCTGTATTATGTATAGCCACCCCCCAAGGAGTTAACTAGTGCTGCTGGATATGTCATTCAGGAGCATGAAAAGCTATTCACGTCTAGCTTTTCCATGCTCCTGAATGGCAGATGTGTTTATAAAAGCTAATCTATTATAAGCAGATATGCCATTGAGGAGCTTGGAAAAGATAGGTAGGCAAGAAATAGTCACCTAGCTTTTCCATACTCCTGAATGGCATATCTGCTTATATGCATACATGTTTATAATAGCCAAGCTATTATATGCAGATCTGCCATTCAGGAGCATGGAAAAGCTAGGTGACAATTTCTCACCTTACCTTTCCATGCTATGCTCCTGAATGGCAAATCTGCCTATAGGCATATCTGTTTATAATACCTGATCTATTATAAGCAGATATACGACTCAGGAGCATTGAAGAGCTAGGTGACTATTTCTCACTTAGCTTTTCCATGCTCCTGAATGGCAGATCTGTTTATAATAGATCAGACTCAGCTATTATAAAGATATATATGCCTATAAGCAGATATGCAATTCAGGAGCATGGAAAAGCTAGGTGAAAAATAGTCACCTAGCTTTTCCATGCTCCTGAATGGCAAATCTGCCTATAGGCATATCTGTTTATAATACCTGATCTATTATAAGCAGATATACCACCCAGGAGCATTGAAGAGCTAGGTGACTATTTCTCCTTAGCTTTTCCATGCTCCTGAATGGCATATCTGTTTATAATAGATCAGGCTCAGCTATTATAAAGATATATATGCCTATAAGCAGATATGCAATTCAGGAGCATGGAAAAGCTAGGTGAAAGAAATCATCACCCAGCTTTTCCATGCTCCTGAATGACATGTATAAATTATACAGTATACAGTATAATAGGTGAGGTGAGCCAATGCTGATTTACTTACCGCCTATGAGTTGTTTTCTGGGCAGTACACTGAAGGCTGCTGAACGCGACTCACCGCTGGCAGCACCCCTGACTCCACGCAGGAAGAATTTTGAACTTCCCGCGCGCAGCAGCCGTCACGGTCTTTCACTTTACGGCATGGCCTAGGCCCCAGGGGAGGAGTCTGACGTGACGACGCAGCGCGGCATGCACAGCTGACCTGTCACCTGAGCTGATCTGTCAGCTGTCACTGTCCTGGTGAGTTCTGTAAAGGGCCGGCCTGGGAGATTTCTCCTTGCGCGCCGGCCCTGTCATCATCTGACAGTCAGCACGGTTCGGTCCTACTAAAGGGCAGCGAGGCGGCCTATGCGGGCCTAGCTCCGGTTGGCCTATGCGGACAGGGCCGGACTGGGGATAAAAACCAGCCCTGGAAAAAGTTGCACACCAGCCCCACAGCATTGTGTCCTTATTTACTTGTTTATAAAAGGCGAAAGCATTCATTTTAAAACACGAATATGAATTTTGCCCCACAATAGCTCTTTTGTAGAACCCCCAGGGGGGGGGGGGGGGGGAGCATGTAGCAGAGCTAGTATAGCATGTAGCAGAGCTGTGTGTAGCATGTAGCAGAGCTAGTATAGCATGTAGCAGAGCTGTGTGTGTACAGGGTGCATGCAGCAGTGTAGCAGAGCAGGAAGCCTGGTAGGGACTCAGTGACACCATTCTTTTAACTAATAAACTCTCAGACAATTATCTGAGTCCCTGCAATAACTATAGCCACTACATCACAGTCTGCTCCACGGCATTCACTGCAGCAGAGCTGTGTTTGCCAGGAGCCAGTCCCTCCTGACCTTCGGTTCACTTGAGAGCCGACTCAGGCTACTTTCCCACCTGCGTTCGGAGCTCCGCTCGTGAGCTCCGTTTGAAGGGGCTCACAAGCGGTCCTGAACGCAGCTGTCCAGCCCTAATGCATTCTCAGTGGAGGCGGATCCGCTGAGAATGCATCAGTCTGCCAGCGCTCAGCCTCCGCTCCGCTCAGTGAGCGGACACCTGAACGCTGCTTGCAGCGTTCGGGTGTCTGCCTGGCCGTGCGGAGGCGAGCGGATCCGTCCAGACTTACAATGTAAGTCAATGGGGACGGATCCGCTTGAAGATGACACTAAATGGCTCAATCTTCAAGCGGATCCGTCCCCCATTGACTTTCAATGTAAAGTCTGAACGGATCCGCTCAGGCTACTTTCAGACTTAGAAATTTTTGTGAACGGATGCAAACGTCTGCATTATAGGAGCGGATCCGTCTGATGAAACATCAGACGGATCCGCTCCAAACGCTAGTGTGAAAGTAGCCTCAGCAAGTGAACCGAAGATCTGATTCATGAAAAAGATCCGAACTTCCCATCTCTAAGAGCAGTGACGCAGCCGCGGTGACAGAGTGGGAAGGGGGGGGCGTGGTGTAGTGACAGCGTGGGGAAGAAGAAATTACAGAGCTGGAGGGGTGGAGCAATGAAAGGTTCTGGGGGAGGAGCAGTGACAGAGCCGTTACAGAGCCAGGAGCATTGATAGAACTTTCACCTCTGCCAGCACCCCTCAGAGGACCCCCTTTCTGCATGTGTTGTCAAACTGGGAAGGTGAGGGGGGTCCTTTCCATGCCACATCAGCAGCTAGTTTGCCTAAACCACCTAGAGGTACGGGTAGTAATGTGCTAAGAGCAAGAGTGTGCACTAAACTAATTGCTGTGATCACATTAAGGCCTCGTTCACACCAGGCAGTGCGTTCCGGCCTGATTCTGTCCAGAATGCCCTGCACCGCATTGCGGCCGGCTAACTATATTGTGAGGCAGGAGGGGGCGTAGTGGTCTGTTGAAGTGATTGGCACCATAACCATGCCCAACGGCTGCAATGCGATTGGCTGCACAGGATCGCAAGGCACATTATGTCTGCGGTCCAGTCAAAACAAAATGCTGCAAGCAGCCTTGTGACCGGACCTCAGGCATAATTGTGCCTTGCGATCCCGTGCATCCGATCGCCTGCGCCTGTGGCTACGGTGCCATTCACTTCAATGGATTGTCACGCCCCCTCCTGCCCCACAACATAGTGAGCCGGCCGCGATGTAGGCATTCTGGACAGAATCATCTGGTGTGAACGAGGCCTAAACTTAGTCATTTCACACCACAAAGGCTGGAACGCAAGCCAGCACCCTGCATAAGAAAGCGTGGCGGTGCATTAAAATAAGGTTTTGATTTAAAATTATTTTTTGTATCAGGACAAGTAGGTTGTCATGAGGAACAAGTAGATCGAGCCCCCGCTTTAGTCCTTCGACAAGTAGTTTTTTTTTAAATTTCCACACCCCTGCACTGTTATGGGGGATCTGCGGATGGCACTGTTATGAAGGATCTGCGGATGGCACTGTTATACAGGATCTGTGGATGGCACTGTTATGGAGGATCTGTGGATGGCACTGTTATGGAGGATCTGTGGATGGCACTGTTATGGGGATCTGTGGATGGCACTGTTATGAAGGATCTGTGGTTGGCACTGTTATGGGGGATCTGTAGATCACGCTGTTATGGAGGGGATCTATGGATGACACTGTTATGGGGATCTGTGGATGGCACTGTTATGGGGATCTGTGGATGACACTGTTATGGGGATCTGTGGATGGCACTGTTATGGAGGATCTGTGGATGGCACTGTTATGGGGATCTGTGGATGGCATTGTTATGGGGATCTGTGGATGGCACTGTTATGGGGGATCTGTGGATGGCACTGTTATGGAGGATCTGTGGATGGCACTGTTATGGGGGATCTGTGGATGGCACTGTTATGGAGGATCTGTGGATGGCACTGTCATGGGGATCTGTGGATGGCACTGTTATGGGGATCTGTGGATGGCACTGTTATGGAGGATCTGTGGATGGCACTGCTATGGAGGATCTGTGGATGGCACTGTTATGGGGATCTGTGGATGGCACTGTTATGAAGGATCTGTGGTTGGCACTGTTATGGGGGATCTGTAGATCACGCTGTTATGGAGGGGATCTATGGATGACACTGTTATGGGGATCTGTGGATGGCACTGTTATGGGGATCTGTGGATGGCATTGTTATGG
Organism: Bufo bufo; assembly: GCF_905171765.1. Classification (NCBI taxonomy): domain Eukaryota; kingdom Metazoa; phylum Chordata; class Amphibia; order Anura; family Bufonidae; genus Bufo; species Bufo bufo. The sequence goes on from NC_053392.1 coordinate 599,628,991, forward strand.
GGATCTGTGGATGGCACTGTTATGGAGGATCTGTGGATGGCACTGTTATGGGGATCTGTGGATGGCATTGTTATGGGGATCTGTGGATGGCACTGTTATGGGGGATCTGTGGATGGCACTGTTATGGGGGATCTGTGGATGGCACTGTTATGGAGGATCTGTGGATGGCACTGTTATGGGGGATCTGTGGATGGCACTGTTATGGAGGATCTGTGGATGGCACTGTCATGGGGATCTGTGGATGGCACTGTTATGGGGATCTGTGGATGGCACTGTTATGGAGGATCTGTGGATGGCACTGTTATGGGGATCTGTGGATGGCATTGTTATGGGGATCTGTGGATGGCACTGTTATGGAGGATCTGTGGTTGGCACTGTTATGGGGGATCTGTGGATGGCATTGTTATGGGGATCTGTGGATGGCACTGTTATGGAGGATCTGTGGTTGGCACTGTTATGGGGAACTGTGGATGGCATTGTTATGGGGATCTGTGGTTGGCACTGTTATGGGGGACCTATGGATGATGCACTGTTATAGGGGATGTGTGCTATGACTGTACTCTGTACTCAGCCTCCGAGTCCTACCTGATACACAGCCCTGAACAGCCGGATGACAGCTCTGCACAAGCAGCAGCTAGCAGGCTGAAGGACCTTCCGTGATGTCATGATCATGTGATCAGTCACATGTGTGGGAGGAGTCAGGCTCCGGGCAATGTCCGTGCTGGAGCCTGCTGTTGGGGGCGGGGCCGGGGGATGGGCTCCTCTCTCTGTCAGTCCCTCTGTGTAATACTGCACCAGTCAAGGAGCCTCCTCGCTGTCGGCACGGCCGGCCGTGCAGCAGTCAAGGCTACCGGCCTAACGGGCCGTGCCAGTCCGGCCCTGTATGCGGGCTGCTGGGCCTATTTTCATGCAGGGGCCTGGAGCTGCAGCTCCATCCGCCCCTACGTTAATCCGGCCCTGTCAGAGACCGCTTGTCACGGTCTCTGATCACTGCCCCGAGCCCTCAACAACCTCCGGTAGCTGCGGGCACGGAGCTACAGCGATTAATTTTAATCAGTAACTTGGGCTGAAGCGCCGCCGTAAAAAGGCGGCGCTCCAGCCCAAGGCCCTTTAGAGACCGCCGTAAAAACACGTATTTGTGGTCACTAAGGGGTTAAACGAACAAGATGTGCTTTAACTGCAGACTGTCAGCTTTAATTTGAGGGTATTTACATCCAAATCAGGTGAACGGCGTAGGAATTACAACAGTTTGCATATGTGCCTCCCACTTGTTAAGGGACCAAAAGTAATGGGACAGAATAATAATCATAAATCAAACTTTCACTTTTTTATACTTGGTTGCAAATCCTTTGTAGTTAATTACCGCCTGAAGTCTGGAACGCATAGACATCACCAGACGCTGGGCTTCATCCATGGTGATGCTCTGCCAGGCCTCTACTGCAACTGTCTTCAGTTCCTGCTTGTTCTTGGGGCATTTTCCCGTCAGTTTTGTCTTCAGCAAGTGAAATGCATGCTCAATCGGATTCAGTTCAGGTGATTGACTTGGCCATTGCATAACATTCCACTTCTTTCCCTTAAAAACTCTTTCGTTGCTTTTGCAGTATGCTTTGGGTCATTGTCCATCTGCACTGTGAATCGCCATCCAATGAGTTCTGAAGCATTTGGCTGAATATGAGCAGATAATATTGCCCTAAACACTTCAGAATTCATCCTGCTGCTTTTGTCAGCAGTCACATCATCAATAAATACAAAAGAACCAGTTCCATTGGCAGCCATACATGCCCACGCCATGACACTACCACCACCATGCTTCACTGATGAGGTGGTATGCTTAGGATCATGAGCAGTTCCTTTCCTTTTCCATACTCTTCTCTTCCCATCACTCTGGTACAAGTTGATCTTAGTCTCATCTGTCCATAGGATGTTGTTCCAGAACTGTGAAGGCTTTTTTAGATGTTGTTTGGCAAACTCTAATCTGGCCTTCCTGTTTTTGAGGCTCACCAATGGTTTACATCTTGTGGTGAACCCTCTGTATTCACTCTGGTGAAGACTTCTCTTGATTGTTGACTTTGACACACATACACCTACCTCCTGGAGAGTGTTCTTGATCTGGCCAACTGTTGTGAAGGGTGTTTTCTTCACCAGGGAAAGAATTCTTCGGTCATCCACCACAGTTGTTTTCCGTGGTCTTCTGGGTCTTTTGGTTGCTGAGCTCACCGGTGCGTTCCTTCTTTGTAAGAATGTTCCAAACTGTTGTTTTGGCCACGGGTAATGTTTTTGCTATCTCTCTGATGGGTTTGTTTTGTTTTTTCAGCCTAATGATGGCTTGCTTCACTGATAGTGACAGCTCTTTAGAGCTCATCTTGAGAGCTGACAGCAACAGATTCCAAATGCAAATAGCAGACTTGAAATGAACTCTGGACCTTTTATCTGCTCATTGTAATTGGGATAATGAGGGAATAACACACACCTGGCCATGGAACAGCTGAGAAGCCAGTTGTCCCATTACTTTTGGTCCCTTAACAAGTGGGAGGCACATATGCAAACTGTTGTAATTCCTACACTGTTCACCTGATTTGGTTGTAAATACCTTCAAATTAAAGCTGACAGTCTGCAGTTAAAGGGAGTCTGTCACCTCCATATGGCCATATACAGTGCTTACATGGCTCTGTAGCACACCTATGCAGGATTGTAACGGTACCTTTGTCTTTGTCTTTAGACTTGCACCAGCAGGAAAAATGAAGTTTAATTAATATGCAAATGAGCACTCGCAAGTGCCCAGGGGTGGCGTTCAGTGTGTAGGTGCCCAGGCTGCTCTGCCTTCTTTTCACTTTACTTCTCCCCAGTCTCTGCCTTTGCCCGCCCTCCAAGTCTCTTGCCTCATCGATAGGTCTGGACTTGGAGGGCGGGGAAAGGCAGAGGCTGGGGAGGAGTAAAGTGAAAAGAAGGCAGAGCAGCCTGGGCACCTACACACTGAACGCCACCCCTGGGCACTTGCGAGTGCTCATTTGCATATTAATTAAACTTCGTTTTTCCTGCTGGTGCAAGTCTAAAGACAAAGACAAAGGTACCGTTACAATCCTGCATATGTGTGCTACAGAGCCATGTAAGCACTGTATATGGCCATATGGAGGTGACAGACTCCCTTTAAAGCACATCTTGTTAGTTTCATTTCAAATCCATTGTGGTGGTGTATAGAGCCCAAAATGTTAGAATTGTGTCGATGTCTCAAAATTTATGGACCTGACTGTACATTGAGGACATAATCAAAGCTTTTGTGGAAACCCAAACTGTCCTGTATTTCGCTCGCGCTCCGTTTTTTCCGTGTGTAATCCACAGCTGATTCCATACGGTTTTCCATGTGGAGAAGCCCAGCCTGAGTGTAATCCAGAACCAGCAGTGGATGAGATTAGACCGATCTCCTCTATATTAGGCTTTTTTTTTTTCTCTATGTGGATATTGACCGGCCGTGCAAATTTATAAATTCTTAGCATGTCAGTTTTTGGTGGGGTTTTTCCAGTTCCCCAGAGGCAGTTATAGATGTTGTCGGTCGTTTATATCGATAACCGGTTGTCCGAGTCGGTCATCAGTATCTGATCGGCGGGATCTGATACCCGGCAGCCCCGACTATCAGCGGTTGGAAGAGGAGATGATGCTCCAGTGTGAGCGCCGCTTCCTCGTCAGTACACCGCACGTTGTCTCCTGTGGAGCGGTGGCATAGTGTAATTACTGCTACAAGTATGTGTTGTAGTATCGGGCATGCTGTAGTATTGAAGTATTATGTGCCACTGTCCCTGGTACAATGTCCTCCTTTATGGGGTTGTGGAAGTGACCGCCCGACGTGTGACTGAGAATTACTAAAAGCTCATTCCCTTTGCTGGTTCTGTACAACGCTGCAGATTTACCGCACAGAAATCCGCAAAGTAAATCTGCAGCTGACCAGTCACGTGTGAACCCCGCCTTATACTGCACTGCAGCCGTTCTCTATGTGCTATATGGCGGAATTATTTCTGTACTGTGCGATGGACGCAGCTGAAGGTTTCTTATTCATTAGTTTCTTATTATCATAATTTGTATTTTTTGTGTTTTGTTAATAAATTATGAGAACTTTTCCCAGTGGTAAAATAAATTGCACTGAGCGGTCCTGAGGGGAAATCGGCTGAACGCGGTATGACCACAGAAATGACTGGCACATGACATCAAAGTGGGCATGAGTGTGATTTAAATGGTTAAATGACTTTGGGCCACTGACCAGCATACATGTTCGTATATGGCTGCATTGCTAAGGAAAGTATTTTAACCCCTTCTCGACCAGCGGTGTATATGTACGGCGCAGCGTGACGTAACGTGCCATACAGCTACGTCCCGGTGATCGGACAGGTGCAGTATCTGCATCCTCCTGACCAGTGGCACAGACCCAGCTGTCACTGACAGCCAAGACCCTGCTGTATACTCCAGTATCAGTGAATACACCGATTGCTGGTGTATTAACCCCTTCTATGCCACAGTCAATGCTGACAGCGTCATGTTTTGGGGTTGCAGAGGCTACCAGGACCCTTCCCGTTCTCATCCCTGCGGTGACAGGGACCTGATGGCTGGAAAGGTAGCCTGGTGTCTTACACAGATCCCCAAAAGTTGAAGTCCCACAGTGGGACAAGAATAAAAAGTAAAAACTAATTGTTTTCATAATAAAAAAAAATAGTTTAGAGTTAAAAAAATAATGATCTCCTTTCCCATGATAAAGACATATACAATTGTACAAAATAGAAAAACAGACATATTAGGTATCACCGCGTCTGTAACGACTGGCTCTATAAAAAAAAATCACATGTTCCCCCCCATCAGGTAAATGCCGTAAAAAATTAAATAAATAACAATTCTGCCAAAACAACCATATTTTGGTCACCTTGCCACTAAAAGTGTAATACTAAATGATCAAAAAAATCATATATACCCAAAAATGGTAACAATGAAAGCTTCAACTCTTCCTGTAAAAAACGAGCCCCTACACAAGACGATTGGCAGAAAAATACTAAAATATGATTTTTTTTTCCAAAATGATTTATTATGTAAAACTGAAAATAAAACAAAAGTAGACCTATTTGGTATCGTCACCTCCCTACAATGTGCTCTTTAGAAAATAAGACAGGATCTTTTCTGTCAGGTGAACATCTTAAAAAAAACTGTGCTAGAAGATCCATTTTTTTGGTTACCTTGCCTCACAAAGAGTAATATAGAGCTATCAAAAATCATATGTACCCCAAAATAATATGAATAAAACATTCACCTTATTTTGTAGTTTCCAAAATGGGGTCACTGTGAGGAACATGTAGAGCCATTTGCGGTCAGCTAGCAGAGGAAGCCGGCTCCACAGGGGGTCCTGCTTCAAAACAGACCACGTGTTTACAGTTCACACCCGACTCAGCCAGCATGGAGGCTAAAGGTCCATTCACACGTCCGCAAAATGGGTCCGCATCCGTTCCGCAATTTTGCTTAACGGGTGCGGACCCATTAATTTTCAATGGGGCTGGAATGTGATGTCCGCATTCCGCAAAAAAATTGCAACAAGAAAAGGCATTTTCTATGAGAGTGCCGGCGATGTGCGGTCCGCAAAATGCAGAAAGCACATTGCCGGTGTCCATGTTTTGCGGATCCGCAAAACACAGACGGACATGTGAATGGACCCTAACTCATCCTACAGGAACCCCTGCAGGGGGCTGAGCTAATTACATAGATCACTCAAATCCATCAATCATCCTGGAACCGGGAGTTCATAAGGGATTATGAATTGACCGTCCATCACAGAAATAAATCGGTTACATATCTGCGACCCTGGGACCGAGACGAACATTCTTCTGGCCGTAGTTCTCTTGTGGGATGCAAATTTTGATCTGTTTAACTCTGTTTGTACCATATCATCTGTATTTGCACATCTGACCTCTGTATATATGTGTGTATATAGTGTTGTGTCTAGTGCTCCCTTAAGGCAATTAAATATATAAATTAATCTTGCGCTGTTCTATATCTCGATTACGAATCCCCACGTTTAGGATATAATTGTCGGCATAACGTTGTAATCTACTTGGGGTTGGTTCCGACTCAATATAATCCCATTAACAGACCGGGCTTATATCTATTGAGGAACTAGTGGCAGTCTACCGGGCTGGCAGAGGTCTGTTTCACTGGGGCAGTGAAAAGGCTCTCTCAGCTTGCCAGGGTTGTGAGCAAGTGTTGTGTCACGCCGGAGGTTGCTTGGACCACCGTCTCTCACTCACCGTGCCTCCCTGTGCCCGTGTGGACAGGAGGTGTCTGTGTAAACTGTGCCAAGCGGACCTTATGTACTCCCAGGGAGGGTGTAACATCACATCTTGGTAACCAGTGATGAAACCGTACCACGTGATCCCGAAGTACAGTGTCGGTGGGCGGGGCTGCGAGGTACCTTATTGGTCACTTATTGGTACGTATCCATCACATATTGGTACATACGTATCGTCACATATTGGTGTCACTTTTTTTTTACTGTCGGGGTGTCTTCAAATGTTACAGGGCAACTTAAAATTGTCCCATTGAAATCTGCCCTCTAAAATTCTTATGTTGCTTCTTCCCCTTTGAGCCCTGCCGTGTGCCCATACAGCAGTTTACGACCACATATGGGGTGTTTCTGTAAACTGAAGAATCAGGGTAATAAATATTGAGGTTTATTTTGCTGTTAACCCTTGCTGTGTTGCAGAAAAAAAAATAGATTAACAAAAAATCTGCAAAAACCATGGAATTTTGAAATTACCTTCATTTGCTTTTAAACTGTTGTGGAACACCTCAAGGGTTAGCAAAGTTTGTGACATCAGTTAGGAATAATTTGAGTGGTTTAGTTTCTAAAATGGGATAATTTATGAGTGGCTTCTATTGTTTAAGCCCTCAAAATCACAATTTTACTAAATTGGTGCTTAAAAAAGCAATTTAGGAAATTTTCTTGAAAATGTGAAAAATTACTTCTAAAATTTTAAACCTTCTAACATCCTAAAAAAATTAAAAATTTGATTTACAAAATGATAGCAACATAAAGTAGACATATGGGGAATGTTGACTGATAACTATTTTAAAAATTTTGTTTTTAAGTAAAGAAATTCAATTTTTTTTTAAATTTAAGGAAAACAATATTAACCCAATTTTGCCACTAACACGAAGTACAATGTGTCACCAGAAAATAATCTCAGAATCTGTTAGATGAATAAAACTATTCCAAAGTTATTACCAGATGAAGTGACAAATGTCCGATTTGCAAAAATAGGCCTGGGCAGGAAGGTGAAAATTGGCCTGGGGTAGAAAGTGTTAATATATGGCAATAAGCATTAGAGAGCAACGGGGGTGTTGCCCTTACACCTAGAGGCTCCTCCTTTCTGCACCCACCACGCCCATTTCACTTTCATTGACAGGGTCAGGTGTGATTACGTTTTCACTGTCTGGTCCTGTCAATCAAAGTGAAAAGGGCGTGGCAGGTGCAGAAAGGAGGAGCCTCTAGGTAAAAAGGCAACACCCTCGTTACTCCTGGAGGTTCATTTGCATATAATAAAACATAATTTTCTCAGCAGTGCGGGCACATATCAACATGGGACCAACACAGATGCCTTCAGCTGCCAAGCGCACATGTACCAGGTCAGCCGGTGTCACAGGTACCAATCTGCTGACAGATGCCCTTTAATCTTGTGATTCCAACTTATTGGACTAGGTCAGTCTGAGCTCTAGATCTATGTAGTGATCTACCACATTACAGCTTTGTACAGGGATTACCGCTGTGACCTGTAACTGACTATAGTGGTAATATGAAGGTGTGACATGTTTTGACCTGAAACATGGAGGAACTGCCTTGATACACTTTATTATCTCCTCCAGTGTTTCCTCTTCTTATCTCCAGTAATTGTATTTTACATGGGATTTTCTATGATTTTACATTGGTTCATCTTCTTTCAATTCAGGTTCCTACAATATAGGATCCGCTCAGCGTATATCTCCTATATAAGATCATTCTCCTGATTGACCCTTCAAGGATGGATAGGGATGGGGACAAGATGGCAGAGAGTATAATAAATCTCACCCTAGAGATCCTCCTCCGGCTTACTGGAGAGGTGAGAGATTCTGATGATGTCACGTTATATCATCTTCTCTATGTTACTAACAAATGGTCATGACTGGAGAGGTGAGGGACTCTGGAGATGTATGGAGTGATATTTATTACTGCGTCTCTCCATAATCAGGAATACACAGTAGTGAAGAAGACCTCTAGTGAGCATTGTCAGGCCCCGGTATCTGAAGGACTAGGAGGAATCCTGAGCCCAATATCCAGGCCGACACCTCACATCCCAATACATGAGAAAGTCAACAGAGAGAGGATCCTAGAACTCGCCAACAAGATTATTGAGCTGCTGACTGGAGAGGTGACATCGATGGGAATGCCGGGACATTATACAGTAACGCTATGAAGGGATCTGGGTGATGACTGTATCATTCTGTTGTCAGGTTCCTATAAGGTGTCAGGATGTCGCCGTCTATTTCTCCATGGAGGAGTCGGAGTATTTAGAAGGACACAAAGATCTGTACAAGAACATCATGATGGAGGATCACCAGCCACCAAGTAAAAGACATGACTAAATACACACATCCTCTCACTAGTTATATGTAAGAAATTAATTGTCACCGTCTATTTTTCCTGCAGTTAAAGAAGAAAGAACAACTCCCAGTCCCCTTCTTCTACATGATGAGAGATGTCCTAGTCTTCTTCTACAGGATGAGAGATGTCCTAGTCTTCTTCTACAGGATGGTTCAGAAGAACATCAAAGCATTTCATATGAGGATCAGATAGATGGAAATAAGGTCTCATGAAAGGTTCCCTATGATCTGTAGAAGTGCTGTGAAGATCTTGTGTTCCGTCTTGTTTTATAAACCAGTATTATATGTTTTATCCTTGTATAATGAGAAGGGTAGAGATGGCAGAATTACAGCTAACTATAGACCTTGCATGTTGTCTGGATCTTCTCACAGTTTTCTGGTCTGTAGAGACTGCTGGTTGGAATAAGGAACCAACTAGATGCATATATACAGGAGACCTGCAGATATTTTTAGGTCAGACAATGAAACATGGCACATGCAGATCCACTGTGTTTCTTGAACAGATTTGACATGGTTCTGCTCCAAAGTGTGTTATAAAAGTGACCCCCTCCCCTCCACTTTATCCCCTGTACAGGGATCTGGACTTTGTTGCAGGGGAACCACTAGGCTGCTGCACTTGAAGTAGTTTCTGTACAAGTGACTGGTGACCCACGGGGTCAGGAAAGGCAGAATACATGCAGTCTGATAAATCGTCCGTTTGTCAGGGCAAGCAGCTCAGGATCAGAACAGAGATCAGGCAAGGGTCAGGTCAGGCAGCAAAGGGTCCAATCTAGAAGTCGGGCAGAAGTCTGTACACAGAACAGGCAAGCAAGCTTTGCATGAAAATAGCATACTAGAACCTACTGATCAGGCTCCTTTCCATGGCTTGTAGAGATTAGAGTGCGTGCATGCCGGCCCTATAAGAGCCAGAGATAGTGTGTGCACACATGACCTATGGGCAGAGGAGGTCATTATCGGCAGGAAGCAGGCCTCAGCTTGTGTGGGAGGACAGCGTTATTCCAGCAGCCGGGACCACTGGGAAGGGAGAGAGGGATGTCTGTGGGACTGGACCACTGGAGCCCTAAAGCTATGGAGCAGGTAAACCAGGCAGCAGGCGTGCCCACCAGCAGGAAGGAGAGGAGCTATAGGCATGGACCGCTGCCATAGCAGATAACTCTGCTGTCATTTCATCACTTATTGTCATTGTAATTATTGATCTTTTCTGGTCACATCAAACATTCCACACGACTTCTCCATCAGTCTGCTGACTTTTATCATTTCTGTTTCACAGTTTTTAAATCTGGGTAAAGATCTGACCAATATTAAGGCTGAAGATACATATGTGAGGGGTGATGAGCAGATCATAGAGGACATTCCCACAGATAACCACCCAGGTGAGTAGTAACCACTACATAAAGCAGAGAAGACTCACAGATTCTGCTCCTTCACTGGCTACTGATGACTCCTTGTATAGTCAGGTAGTGGTGGCAGTTTGGGGGTCACATATTGTACTTTCTGACAGGTTTTCCTTTATTAGCACACAATTGTTACCGATACCAGGTGTCCCACAGTATTGATCAGAAGGTTGGGGTTATCACCTATTCTTCTAACTTCTATGAACCCTCTTTCCGTAGTACTTAGAGGCTTTACTGACACTTCAGAATTTTTCTGGGAATAGGAGAAGCCTTATGGTAGAGCCGAAATAAAAAGAGCTGAAATAAAAAGAGCCGCCAATGAACAGTAGCCGCTGCCTGTCTGACCATAAAGATCTCACAATGTTCTGCCCTAAAGAAGTAATCATAGGAGGACAAATCCCCAGTGGTCAGTGACAGCTTGCCGGCCATTCTGCTCACCCTTCCTGCTAAAGACTTCAATGCTATACCCCACTCTCCCCAGGGGCTCTGACCAATCCCAGTATATGGGGCCCCAAAATATCTCATGGCAGCTGTTAAATGGTCCTTGTTGACACCTCCGAGAACACAGTCACAGTCCTGGTTTGACAACATATAGGATTATTGTATGTGCAGAGGTTTTACAGGGAAGCAGTTCTCTATTTGCCTTACATCTTGTGTTATCGGGTTCTAGACATAAATTGTAAACCCAGTGGTGTCCTAGTATCACACCCAAACAGGGAGGGGGGAAGGGGAAATTGTGTAATCAATATTGGATCCACCTATAGACTGTATCTAGTGCAGTACGCAGCCCTGCAGGGTGAGCGAATGTGAGGTCACAGGGGTAGTTAATAGACCGAGGGTTGCTCTTGGTACTCACAGTTTTTATATACCCTGGGCAGGCGTACAACAGTGATGGAGAGGCGGGATCATGGATCCTCTGGGGCACTCTCTGTGTATAGGGACCAGGCCAGGTGGTAGGTGAGGTGCCCTGGGTGTCGTAGGTTTAGTGTGCCTGTGGCAAGATCCCTTAAAGTTCGTGACGCCAGTGCCGGTAACGGTGGCACACCGATTTGTTGTAGGAATAATTGAGGTACACAAAGTTGCAGTGAACCAGAACTTCTTTTTACTGAACAGTCCAACTATATACAATCTTCAATTAGTTCCATATGTATAATGTTGAATACAGACAGGCTTCATACAAATGGCAGGCAAAGTCTTTGCAAGATACTCAGAGGGAATAACACTTACAGATCAGGCTGTTCTTTCCTCAGATCCTATCTGGCTTTCACCAAGTCCCGTATGCCCTATTGCTGGCTTTATCCTTGGGTAGGGAAACCTTCCTCTGGTATATATCCTCTTGCTGTAAATATCCTTCTGCCCTTCAGCTTTCTATTTGGCTGGATAAAAGTGGCTCTGCATTGTACTTTTAAAGGTACAATATATCTTCAGGAGGTAGCTTCTTCTCCTGGTGGCAAGCTAGGAGCCTGGGCTATCTAGCTGCATGTCAGAAACTTACTCTTCAGCTACCCTCTGGCTAAAGTGCACACTGGCTTCTGACCACACACTTCTCTCTCTGAACTAGACCTGACTATATATACTAGGGCAGGGCTGGCCAACCTGTGGCTCTCCAGCTGCTGTAAAACTACAACTCCCACCATGCTTTGCTGTAGGCTGATAACTGTAGGCAGTCTGGGCATGCTGGGAGTTGTAGTTTTGCAACAGCTGGAGAGCCTCAGGTTGGCCATCCCTGTACTAGGGGGTTCCCTAGCTCCCTCTACTGCCTAGGAGGAGGAGCTACACCTCTAACAGGCCTGGTACACAGGAGATAATATGACAACATACATTAAAAATGCAATATAAAATACCATGACCATGTTCCACAAGAGGTGGAGAACAACGTGACCCAATTGACCCTTGAGTAGTGCCCACCATTACGTAGTGGGACACAACACTAGTAGTTCAAAAGGAAATAAATTCTTCTCTGAATGTTGGTTTGCATGAAAAATTCATTTTCACTGCAATAATAAAAGTTTTTTTTATAACTATTTCAATGCAAATACAGAGCGGCCATTATTAAAAATCCATTAAAGGGAACCTGTCATCAGAAGTGGCCTATTTATTTATTGTATTTATGTTCTGCATTTATATAGCGCTACTATATTCAGCAGGGCTCTACAGACATTAGGATCACACTGTCCCCAATGGGGCTTGCCATCTAAGTTTCCTATCAGTATGTCTTTTGGAGAGTGTTATTGACCTTTTTACATGTCCCCATTGTACAAGCTGCCAGCTTTCAGAAACAGGTTTTGTTAAATTTGACAATCAGTTTGTTTCACAAATAGTACATGAGGAGGGATTAACTATTGGCTTACAGAAAAAAAACTCCTAAAACTTAACTTTTAATATTAGTAACATAGTAACATAGTACATAAGGCCGAAAAAAGACATTTGTCCATCCAGTTCGACCTGTTATCCTGCAAGTTGATCCAGAGGAAGGCAAAAAAAAAAAAAAAAACCTGTGAGGTAGAAGCCAATTTTCCCCACTTTAGGGGAATAAAAAATTCCTTCCCGACTCCAATCAGGCAATCAGAATAACTCCCTGGATCAACGACCCCTCTCTAGTAGCTATAGCCTGTAATATTATTACACTCCAGAAACACATCCAGGCCCCTCTTGAATTCCTTTATTGTACTCACCATCACCACCTCCTCAGGCAGAGAGTTCCATAGTCTCACTGCTCTTACCGTAAAAAATCCTCTTCTATGTTTGTGTACAAACCTTCTTTCCTCCAGAACCAGAGGATGTCCCCTCGTCACATTCACAGTCTTGGGGATAAATAGATGATGGGATAGATCTCTGTACTGACCCCTGATATATTTATACATATTAATTAGATCTCCCCTCAGTCGTCTTTTTTCTAAAGTGACTAGCCCTAATTTTAATAATCTTTCAGGGTACTGTAGTTGCCCCATTCCAGTTATTACTTTAGTTGCCCTCCTCTGGACCTTCTCTAGCTCTGCTATGTCTGCCTTGTTTACAGGAGCCCAGAACTGTACACAGTAATCCATGTGTAGTCTGACTAGTGATGTGTAAAGTGGTAGGACTATGTTCTCATCACGGGCATCTATGCCCCTTTTGATGCAACCCATTATCTTATT